>NC_135875.1:21061159-21361159 GCF_031162955.1 Sander vitreus | reverse complement strand
TGATTGATCCTTGATTATGCGGCACGTTTTCTTAAAGAATGCGATGGAATATGCAGGATATTTATGCTATTTTATGCGATGAAATTGCGGGAACTTGCAGAAACTGCGGTTACATCGTGGCTTCATCGCTGGGTTTGCAGCTTCTCGATGATGTTTACGTCGCGTAATTAAGTCACTTCATAACGTTCCCATGGCAACAGGGGAAAATGGCTGCTCTTGTGTGAAGTAAACGCAATATTTTTGCAACGAAAATACGGGGATTGTGAAATCACGCAAGCCCCGCATATTTTGCGTGGAAATCGGCAATTTATGCAGCAAAAGTGCGGCGTATTTGAAAAAATGCGGCCCCCGCATAAATATGCGGACTTTGGCTGATTATGCCTTGAATTATGTGATCGCATAATCGTGTTTTTCTGGAGGGACTGTGAAATACAATTGTGGAATATCGCTTTTTGAGTAGGAGTTTTGTCAAACATCATTTGGACGAGCCAGTGCGTCTTTCGTCCTCAGAGGGTTAACTATCTAACGTTTTGGGACCGATTGGCGGGGATTTGCTATGGACAAAATACACACGGCGGTACACTGGTAAGAGCAAATTATGTTTAACCATGTATCCAGCTAATTTAAATAGCTCATGTTTCTGTATTGTGTGAACAGTTAACTTCAGTTAATACTGTATGTGGTGTTTTCTTTTGCACTGTCCAAATGTTCCACCAAAACAAGTTCCTTCCTGAGACTATTTTGCAGAGTCATTGTCGCTGGGTCCACCCAAGACGATTGTGATTGGTTTAAAGAAATGCACACAACCCAGAGTTTTTTTTCTCCTATCCCAGAATGTACGTGTGGGTCTGGCAATGCGAGACTATGGTCAGTATAGAAGGGCGAGGAGCATGGCCAGTGTCTGCTTCTCAATTGTGGAGTAGTTCAGATGGTTGCATTTGAACTTTGCAAAGAAGTAACACCGTGAATGGCTCACGCCACTCTCACCGTCCTGCAGCAGCAGCACAGCACACCACCGGCGCGTCAACTTCTAGTTGGACTGGAAGAAAGAAGGTAGGAGCGGCGAAAACAAGAGCACTGCAGAGGAGAGACTTTGCAGCTTTGAAAGCATATTCACACTCCTCGTTCCACACAAAAGGAACAGAGGAACTACACAGCTCAGTAAGCAGGACAACCACCATGCAGGTTTGAAGGCACTTCTGGATTGGCTTCACTTCAGCCCCGGAAGCTTCGCCATTATTTTTTTATAGTCTATGTGAACTGCGATCAAAGTGTAAAACTAGACAGCTCTGATAAAATATGAATGAAGATTCTGTTACTGCATTGGCTATTTTTGCTTTCAGAAACATATTTTGTTCAGCTGTAAAATGAAATAGTTTGGGTCGGCCTCTACCTAGTCTATAGCCATGACGTTCCACTTCCGGGATTGCTCCGGTGCCTCAGGAAATTCCTGCTGGATGCATGTCTTTTCGCCAAAGTCCGTTTCCTAACGCTTTCCTTGTGTTGGAATGGGATTTACGAGGACTATGGTTAACTGCTCCTCAGAGCTCTGCAGGGTAAATCCAGACAGCTAGCTAGACTATCTGTCCAATCTGAGTTTTCTCTCGCACCACTAACACAACTTTTGAACGTACAAACATTCCACCAAAACAAGTTCCTTCCCGAGGCTATTTTGCAGCGGCTCTGTGCGGAGCTTAGCGCTGCCCAGGACGATTGTGATTGATTTAAAGAAATGCCAATAAACCAGAGCACGTTTTCCTCCCATCCCGGAATGCTGTGTGGACTAGCTAGACCCTCCTTCGCAGCGCTGTGGAGGAAGGTCTGGCAATGCGAGACTACCCTCTACCTACCTTGCCTTGCTACGTTAAAAGTGCACTCTGTGTGGTTTTCTTGTTGACAAACAAGTTATATTTACTTCACTTCACATTGTTTTATTATTCCGCTCATGACAGGCAGATTTTATAATCAAACTACAAATTATTTGCTAAAAACATTGGATATCCATGATCGGAAAGCAGCTGTATTATCTATCTCAGATAATACATCAAACAGAAATAGACAGACTGTCGGTCAGTTAACAGTTGATTTTACATAGAAAAGGGAGAGACAGAAGACCAAAAAAGAAAGAAAAGCTAATAATAATAATAATAATAATAATAATAATAATAATAATAATAAAGAAAATAAATTCATCTGGCAACTTCATGTGGTCTAATTTTTTTTTCTCATACATTTTCTTGAACTGAAAGATATTGATATTACCCCATTATCCAAGGTATTCCACAGTTTGAAACCACATACTGAAATACACATTTGCTTTAAAGTTGTTCATCCATACTGGTGTTTTTCTGAACTAAAAACAAATATATTTTGTATAGTCTGGTAATACTCTGCCTTTCTGCAAGGTATTAAAGTTTCATTAATCCTGATTATTTACATTAACTATGACTCTCAAAAGTAATTTTGTGTATCCTTGCCATCTAGCAAACGTGACAAATGCATCTCCTTCCTCATAAAACATCTGCATTGTTGACATCCCTCTTTACAAGCATGCAGGGGCGAAACAAAAGATACAATGTAACGTTAATGGGCAATTACGCACCTTCAATTCATGTCCACAAAAAGTGCTGGTTTTGCCACCGACAGGCTCAGATTGTTAAGTGTCTGACAACTTTAATGAAAGCATGTCTACAGAGGTAAACCTTTTTTGTTAAAGAGTAAGATCCTTTTTGTTTAACATGAAAAAGCTCTGTAATCGTTTTTCGCCAAACCTACCACACTCCATTTAAAAAAAAGGTCTATCTCTGTAGGGATCATTTCCATAATGTAGTCAGACACTTAGAATAACACTCTGATCCTGTCAGTGGCATAAACAGCACTTTTAGTGGACAGAAATTGACAATGCACATTTGCCCCTATAGCAGAGATCTTCAACAGGGCGTTCGGGACCCCTAGGGAGTCCTCAGAATTACTGCAGGGGGGGCCACCAAATTGTTAATTTTTCGAAAGTTTTTTTCAAAAATGTAAATGTCTTCCAACATATTATTAGCAGATATAAATCAGCCTATTTGTGAGAAAAAAAATTAATGATAGGCTTACTAGCCTATAGCTAAGTTAGTCACTAAGGTAGCCATATACAGTTCATCCTGTGGAGTCACTGTATATGTTCAACATTAAAGCTTTAGTGTGTAACGTTTTGATATAAATGAACGTCCGTTACGTTCAAGCCATTGTCAAATGAGTTGCTACAAAGCTAATTAAGACTATCAGCTCCACACAACTCTCTCTGTATTTCTCAGTATGGCTACGTTCAGAAGATCGTGTCATCCAGTGACTTTCCCGCGCAGAAACTCGAGTGAAGATAATGACCTCTTCTGAAGAGTCCATCATGTTTTTTTAGTCCTCCGTGTCCTCCTTGGCTACCAGTACCTGCGTGGAGGAGAAGTGGGGGTGCGATCACGTAAGCCTTGTATCATGTGGACGCGCCGACAGTGTTGTTGTCATTACTTAGAATTCCTCATGAGACAGAAACTACGCACTATAGCTTTAACACATGATTTAATGTGCCATGCCAACAATTATTATTTTAATAGCTTAATATTTCATGCATTAAAAATATATGTATTTAGGCGTTAAGCCCCCCACACTTTGTTGTAGGTCCTGTTCAATATGCAACTTAATTTTATACAATACATATAGTAGGGGGTGCTCCGTCTCTCTCTTAGTTAAGGGGTCCTTGGCTTAAAAAAAGTTGAAGACCTCTGCCCTATAGAATTACAGTGCTTCCTGGTTCACTCTGCCGGTTACAGCGTTCTCGCTCAACACTGGACCAATTTCAAAGATTTTGTTGTTCACATTAGTCACTTAGACACCAATGCAAATGGGAAAATAGGGGCCAGGTTTAATTACCCATTAACTATGCTGCTGCTTAACTGCTGAGTGTAAAAACACTGCTGCACCTTCTCTACAGCATTTGAATGTAGGCTCTGGTTATGTTATAATTTGTCTGTGCCATACAATCATGAATCGATGTGAATGTGAGTTCACAGAGTTCTACTGATCTCGCTGCAGAGCACGTAGTTCTACAATCTATCAGATATTTTCCTGTTTCATATGTGGATTCAGATATGGTTTACAGATCTACTTTATCTTTGCCCTCAGACTCCACAGAGTCAGATTGACACCAATTATAAACACTGGCTGATTTCAGATGAAAGATTCAAACAGTTGCCTCATGTGGGTTGAATTGCTTTAATGGGGCGGGTTTCACCTGATCAGGAATCAATAGGGAAAATGATGAGGACAGGTTGATTGGAGGCAGACAGTGGTATTTCAAGATCGCAGCACATCAGCTCAATGTCAGTGTGAACACAGTCATGTGTTGCTTTTTGCATCATACTCTCACAATCTTTTTCACAGCCAGATATTTGGGCATCGAAGTATCTTTGATCATAATTTGAGAGGATTTCACAAAATGTAGTGGAACATTTCTTGGAGGGCTTGAACTGGTGATGATGTGCTCCGACACTAACAGCAAGGCCCTGCATCACCATTAATAATGTGAGGTGAATATACTCTGCTGAGTAGAGTGCAATAGGTTTACAACAGTGAGTTGTTTACACAATGTGGGAACAACTGCAATTAGATATAGATATTAATCATGACTTATATGCAGTTAGAGATAGCAAGAGCGCTGGATGTCAGGCTTTGTCCCAGCAACGTGAATCCATTGAACCAGACTACTCTTCTGATGAGACAGTGATGTCGCGCTAACAACACCTATCACTTCCTGGTAGACAACTGGCGGTTGATTTGGATTGCGGAGATACGTCTTGTTTTGTTAATGAATACAAGACAGAATAATAGTTTAATCCTATACTATATTTATTGAATACAGTCCAGAGACATCACACTTTGGTAACATAAAGAGCCAAGCATGGTAAGACATATTATATCATACAAATTGAATTTAAATATATTTGAGTGTTGTGTAATTTCTTCATTAGAAGCATGTTATTATTGTTATATACCTAGGGTAGTTATTCTAGATGTATCCCACTTTTTATTAACCATCAATACGACCAAATATTTCAGTGTATTGCAGAAAAAGAATCTTGCATATTTATTTTCGGGGGAAGTTGGGGAATGTGGGGTAGATATCAGGGTTTAAATAAGGCAAATTAAAGATCTGAAAGATGTGGAACTTTATTACATGTAACATCACCGCTTGATCTAAATGCCACAATTCATACTGCAAGCATGAACATGGTTCTATCCTTCTCAGTTATTAGTTCTGCACACCGTGAAGGTGTTTCTGTGAAGGTGACATCAATTAATTTATCGCACACACTGCACCTTGTATCCCTGAGGTAAATAAGCACAGTGATAATTCAATAATGGAGTTTAATTTAGTTTATTTATAAATAGTACCGGAAGGTTGACGTGTTATGTTGCCTCAGTGAGTACAAGGCTGGACCTCTAAACGTTTCAAACTTTTCAAACTTTATAATAATAATAAAACAGCATGCGCCTGTATTGTGTGTAAATAAAACAAATTAGTATTCATTATCCTCCCAAAATATTGAGTTGTAGCTACATGAAGCTGTTCACTTATGAAGTCATTGAGTGTTTTACTTAAAAAAAATACTCTGTTACAAGTAAAAGTGTTGCATTGGAAATGTTACTTAAGTGAAAGTATGTAAGTTTCATCAGGAAAATGTACTTAAAGTATTAAAAGTTAAAGTACTTTAGAAACTAGAAACGATCAAAACAGTTCTGTGTTTAATCGACTAATGATTGCAGCCATACTTGTAGGCAGTTATATTGTTGGTAAGTTTAATTTATAATAAAACATCATATTTTATAAACTAGATGTGTTTTGTGTGAAACAATCTAAAGCTAAATCTAAATAATTCTAAATCTAGAGTAACTAAAGCTTTCAGATGAATGTAGTGGAGTAAAAAGTACAATATTTGTCTTGGAAATGTACTGGAGTAGAAGTAGAAAGTGACATGAAAAGAAACGACTCACGTCAAATTTTTCACTTAAGTATAGTACTTGAGTAAATACACTTAGTTACATTCCACCACTATGACTGAGGAGCAGCAGCGAGCTCATGTAGCGGGGCCAACGCCTTGCATGGCGGCTCCCCCACCATCGGTGTATGTGAATGTGTGAATGAGAGGTAAATTTACCATTGAATGCGTTGTTCTCGAGAACGCTTTGAACGGGCACACCACCCGACAACACCGCAAGCAGCAATAATGGGAACCAATTGCGTTTTATAACAGATTTTTGTGTCACATGTACATAGGTTGTGTGTCGTTTAGGTTTTTTCCGATACCGGTGCTAAAACGATACTTTTAAAATGGTGCCGGTGCGTAAACAGTGCCTGATACTTAAAAAAAAAAAAAAAGAAACAGCACAAAGCCACAGTCGGCAGCGACATTGAAGAACTGCTTGTTTATTGCTAAGGCCATATGGTCAAAATTAAATAATTTATTTAAAATGTAATAACAATAACGTATAACTTATTTCATCAGTAAATTGCTGTTAAAGGTGCACTATGAGTTCCTGCATGGTCACTTCTGTTGACGTTCCAAGTAAATTCCAAACAAAACAGAGCAAGCTCGCCCCTCCCCCCATGTTTCCGTAACTGTAATGACTAACTGTCACTAACCCCCACCCCCTCCCCCAACCATCTTGTATGTGATTGGCTGGAACGTGTTTGTTGTGTTTTGGTGCACAGCCTGTGCCTCTAGTGTTTGTTTGACGTTTACGACCCCTGTGTTGTCTCCCGAGACCGGGCTTTTTCACAGTGTGTTCAGGGGGCAGGCAGCTAGCGGATCAAGGAGAGAGGCCTACGATTTGAGACAAAAATGAAATCGCACTGAAACCATGCAGGAACTCATAGTGCACCTTTAAACGACAAAAACAACCACGAGATTGGAAAAGGATTTTTTATAATAACTTTGAATGCATCACAAGGCTTACCAATTTCTGTGTTGTTTCTCCGACAACAGCAGCTGCAGTCAGACTTACGTCCCGGTGTTGGAATCCTCTAAAGTGAAATACAGTCACACTTTACACTGCTTAGCTGTCAGCATTTAACCGTGTTCAATCCAGCTTCTAGCTAACTGTGGGCTAATGTTACTTGCTGCCAAGTGTAATGTTAACTAGCGTTCCGTGCAGCGATGCTTCTGAGAACCAGAGGGCAGCGCAGGCATTTAAGCAGCAACGAAATGAGACACCGAAATCCCCGTTGCTATTCGGTCCGGTAGATAACGGTTGTTTTTAGGCACCGGTGCCATATTAGCACAAGGTGTCGGTACCGCAGTAATTCTCAACCTTTTTGAGTCTTGACCCCCCCAGAATAATGAGGTTGGTGTTCCAACCCCCCAAACCCCTCGACAATGAGAAAGAGAGCTGCAAACCTGTGTAAACAGCTGTTTCTACATGCTTCCCCCCTGCTGATTTTGAGTGATTTTTGTTAATGCTCCGATTAACAAATGTAAACAAGTCATTATTTGCTTTAATGCCAGTTTAGTAGTGATGGACAAATGAAGCGTCGTGAAGCATTTTCTTTATTTTCTGAGCCCACTAGATGGTGCTCTCTGTTCAACAAAGGGTTGAGAATACACTGAATTGCAATGCCTTAGGCCTTTCTCTTAAAACCAAGAACACCATCTAGTGGGCTCAGAAAGTAAAGAAAATGGTTTACAAAGCTTAGTTTAGCTTAGTTTAGTTTTAGTTTTAACAGCTAGCACCTAGCCTTGTCCAATGTGCTCCAGGCTCTGTGGATTTTTGATGCGTGGAACCAAGGAAACGGCCTGTTACGAACAGGCCTGCGCTCTGGTCGGGCACTGCACTAGTTCTGCCAAAAGAGCAGATCTTCAGGCGTCCTGTGTTTGGAGCGGTAATAAACTTAGTATGCCTTGTTTTGGCTAACATCCCAGAAGGCCTCAGCCAAACACTGACTAACAAGAATGTCTTGTGTTAATGCCCATCAGTCTTTTGTTTTGTTTTTTCCTTACGCTGTTGTATTTCGTTACTTATTTCCAACACTGTTGACGAGGAGAGAGGTTGTTATTTGGAAGCCATCAGCCATCGTCAATTGGTTTAATGAGGCTGATTTCTGTTCTCGGGGTGTTGGGGGAAGGGGGGGGGGGCGTGTTTAATAACTAATGCCTGGATGGAAATGAGACATCAGATATAGACATGGAAGCTGTAATCATCCAGACCTACAGTGTACAAAAACTGAAATTATACATGAGTTCAGAATATTCCAGCACATCTCAGATGCCCTGCTGTCAGCCATGAGACGTAGAAATGAAAATATAAAAGAACCAAGACAGGTGAGAGAAAAAGTAGTGGAGAATGTAATAGGACATAAAAAAAAAGAAAAGAGTGGAAAAAGTGAGAAAGGAGTCACGTGTAGGAGAACCACTGACAGTGAATGTAATTGTGTTCTAAATGGCTGTGTTGTTGGGTTTTGTCATACAATTTATTGAGTTTTTTTAAGGAAAGTAGTGAGGAAATACCAGTCTGGACTGGTATTTGATATAGTCGCACACACCTGGGATTGGTTAGTCATGTTGAGGGATTTCAGACTACTTCAAAGTAAGAATTTCACAAACCAAAATAGTGATTCCAACTTCTTTGCCTCGGAGCATTATCATTCATCAACAAACTGTGAGATGTTGGAACTAAAAAAAACTGTTACTGCAGGCGAGAAATTTACATTGCTAATTACATTGTACAGACAGGGCTGTCCACAGTCTGAGCTGTCTGTGTCTAGCATCAGCGTGCATCTGAGCACGTGCTGCTGCTCATTCTGATGCAAAGCAAACTAGACAGTCCTGTTATAGAAAAATTTCTTGAATTTGAACAAGCATATGTAAGAATGTGTTAATGGTGTATGCGTCATTAATAGTTATCTGTTAACTTCTGGTGGTATACATCTATATAGCAGGGCTGTCTATCGACTAAAATATTTAGTAGCACTTTATTATGAGGGTACATGAATTATCATGACTTCATGCATGACAAAGCATGAATTCTTTCACGTAGTACTTTATTATAACTATCAGTACAATGATTCATAGTATCCTGCTTGTTTCAGTAACAGTAGGTCAATAAATGCATCAATTAAGGTATTTCAATCATCATGGTGGCTGATTTATTAATGATGTTGATGTCTTCTTCAAAAAACGGAGGTCACAACAGTATACATATATTCTAAAGGATTATGTCACTTTAACTACAGATTTGCAAATGAAGAAGGCATTAACGTTATTAATAAATCAGAAATCATGATGATTGAAATACCTTAATTGATGCATTAATTAGCGTATTGTTCCTGCATTAAGTCATGCATGAGATACTGTACATTACTGATAGTTCATGAAGTACTACATGAATGAATTCATGCTTTTTCATGCATGAAGTTATGCGTGGATTCATGGTAATTCATGTTCCCTTATTATAAAGTGTTACCAAATATTTAATCGCAATTAATCACAGATTAATTGGCCATAGTTGACTCGTGATTAATGGGAAATTAATCACACATTTTTTATCTGTTCTAAATGTACTTTAAAAGGGATATTTTTTCAAGTTTTTAATGCTCAAGTGGTATTTGAGACGGGACTACTCCAGTGGTAACTCAGTTCACATCAACAGTACATGCAAATAACTTTAGTCTTGTGGAGAGAACCATCTGGAAGGGCTTTGAAACTGAACATCCATGTCTGCTCAAGGAGCTTTGTTTCTTGTTTTTGGGTCTTGAGCTGCATTTTAATTAAATGTAAGTATTAAAGCCTGTTATTCAGAACGAGAAGTCTCTCTGTTATTATTGCGTTAATTTTGACAGCCCTAATTATACAAGTGATTATTCAAGATTTGAAATTCTTTTTTGGGGCGTTTTAGGACTTTAATTCCACAGGACAGATAAGGACATGAAAGGGGAGAAAGAAGGGGAATGACATGCAGCACAGGGCCGCAGGTCGGAGTCAAACCCGCGGCCGCTGCGTCGAGGAGTAAACCTCTACTGATGTGTGCCTGCTCTACCAACTGAGCTAACCCGGCCACACAGAATTAAAATTCTAAGCAGATTTTGTATGGATGAGCCTCATTCAAAGGCCTTGTTCTCACCTGGTTTTAAAGAGTCCCTATTATACTACTTTTCAGCATCATGTTTGTACTCTTGGGGTCTACTAGAATAGGTTTACATGCTTTAAAAGTTTAAAAGACACATTATGTTTCTATACTTTCCATTGCTGCAGTGCCTCCACCTGAAACACTCTGTCTGAGCTCTTGGCCCGCCTTGCTGAAAAGCCCAGTCTGCTCTGATTGGTCAGCTGGCCCACTCTGTTGTGATTGGTCAACCAAATTCAAACAAACCACTGGGCAGGCTGTGCTTGCTCAGGCAGCACCAATGGGCAGCACAAATGAAAAACTGGGCTGGCTTTCTCAATCAATGACATCACTAATTGAGGAATTTCAAACGGGAATGTTGGTGAGACGTTTTTAGGCAGTTGAGAAAAAGTGCTGTCTGTGGGAGAGAAAGCTACATTTGGAGTGAAATGTGCTCTTTTGTACTTTATACATAGATTACATACACAAACAACTATATGACACACTATGAGATGGGGAAAAAAATCCAAAAAAGCATAAAAGGGGCTCTTTAAAGTGCTCATATTATGCTCATTTTCAGGTTCATAATTGTATTTAGAGGTTGTACCAGAAGGTTTATGTGGTTTAATTTTCAGAAAACACCATATATTTGTTACTTGTACTACTAGAGCTTAGATCTGGCCCAAAACATCAAGCCCAACCCAACCCGAGGCCGTGCACGTTGTGTCCGAGAGTGGCCCGGCCCGACACATTAACTGGAATTATGAGCCCGATTTCAACCCGACAATTTTTTAATACGTGGACCGTTATAACTGACGTTCTCAACTACAATTCCGAGTTATTTGAACTCAACGCATTTCTCTGTGAGGGCCTGCTTCGCCCTCATGCTTGGAGAAGTAACAAAAGAGGACGTTGAAGGCTGACTATCATCTTTTCTGCCACGGCGAGCCTGCTTCATGTGTCCGTTCATCGTCCAAGTCCCCGTTTTATTTGCTGTCATAGGCGAGCAGCGTGCTGCACTCAGCCTAACGCACTCGACAAAGCCGACACATGTCGTCACTGCCCACGTCTTGTTTAAAATGGTTCCATACCTCCGACTTTCCTCCAAACTTGCTCAAAGGTAATTCTCCTGTTTTTCTTTTTTTCTTTACATCCTCAAGATCCATGTTGCACTTAAGCTACACAATAGGCCTACAGCACAGCAGCCCCGGTGTGATGTGTGCGAGAGGAGGAGACTCAGCACGACACATTTTGCATTTTGTAACTGTAGTCAAACTTGTGTAACTTTTTGGACACATTTGTTACTTTGGCCTAAATATAGCCTATATAGATAATATTTCTGATTATGGCATAGCTTTCTCCCCACCCAATTAGGCTAATAAAGTAATGATTAAAAAAAACACAAATGCTTGATCAAGGGCCCGGCAGAGTATGAGGGCGTGTCACGCCAGCAGCTAGGTGACCATTATAACATGTGTTACAAAGTGATGCACGTCTGTCACGTAAGTAAAGGCTGGACTACAATAGAGCTGTTTGGAGCAGTTTGTGAACAGTGTTTTCTGTTGGCGATGGTAAGTCCCTTTGGTCGCCCCTGGTTTAACGTCTTACCTTGCTGCAGGGTGTCGGTACACTGTGACTGCACTTTTGGGTGTGGTTCCAAGTGCTTTTTGACCTGTTGTTAAGTTACACTTTATGTTAAATGTGGCGGTAAAGACATCCATGGTCCCATCATGATGAATTATATATTCACTGTGGTGAACCATTAACACTAAGTCTAGCGCCATCATTAGGTTAAAATAGCGTTAATAGTGCCAATTAGCAAATGTTAGCATGCTACATTGTTAATCTAAGATGGTTACATGGAAACATTAAACTTGCTAAACATCAGCATGTTAGCATTGTCACTGCGAGCAAGTTAGCATGCTGACGTTAGCATTTAGCTTAAAGCACTGCACAGAGCAGCCAGGAGTGGTTCAAGAAGTTTGTATGACAAGTTTGGACACTTTTCTTTTTTGCTGTCACTCTCCGTTGGAATACACTGTCCGTGCTGTGAAGCCAAGCCGACTTCAGCTGACGTCCTCAAAATACAAACTTTTCAGAGCCTAATGTAAAGCCTGAGTCAAGATTTTTAAGAGTTAAGAGTTTTCATCATTTTTTGTCTGAGCAAGTAAGCACTTTGTACTTGTATATGGATGGCTGCCTGTTCAGTCTGAGAATTTATTAAAAAGCTCATGAGAGCAATAAAAGCGCAGAACAGCGAAATCTTGCAGATAAATTAGATCAATCATTCAACTTTGCTTTCATTATATCATGTTGTATCCTGTTGTAATAGTATACAGTTGTTGTAAAGTGAGAGCATATGATATGGAATTCAGCATATATAGGGGTGTTGCTGTAGCTCGTTGTTTAGCATGTATCTAATTTGAATAACCAAGCTGATTTTTAGGAGTGCCTGTGTGATTGATGCCAGTAACACTTATCCCTGACAGGGCGATACTGTTACAGTATTACCAGAACAGGTATGCATTTTAATAACACACACACACACACACACACACACACACACACACACACACACACACACACACACTTACGCAGTTAAGTGTAAGATAAGTCAAGTGGAGGGAACATGGGTAGCCATAAGAATGTAAAACTATAGCACTTCATAAAAAAATACATTTTAATGCATTAACCATCCATTCATCCATCCTAGCATTTCTAGTGCAGCCACATCTCCATCTCAAAGATTGGCGGTTTGGAGAAATTCCAAATGTGACTGTGACTGTGCTGAGCCAAAGGCAGCATTTTGAGTTTGACTCTTTCTTTCATCTGCCTTTGAAATATCAGTGAAAACTAACATCACAGTGTCTTAATCTGTTGATTAGATCAGATTGATGTTTACGAGTTTTACTTAATGGGTTCATTGTCTCTACACTATCTAACAGCAGGATCCCTATACGTTTTGACGTGTTTCATGCTCTCATTATTATATCTCATTATGTCATTTAACTACAAGCTCCTTAGCAGATCTCTTTTGCTCCTGCGGAGATGTTCGCACTTTCAAGAATACGTATAATGGTTTAATTCATTCTTTTGCATAAAGGTCAGACCATATATTTACACTTTAAATAGCATTACTACATATAGAGCCCAGATCCCTGCGGATATGCATGTTTAAGAAGTCATATTTTTTACATATCTTTGGTTTGTGTTTGTGAAACCTAAGCAAATTTGTGCAGGGAATAATGTTGCCTGCTTGTAATTACAACTCATGCTGATCATTAAAAGTATGTTAACATTGTATAGTAATGTTGGTCGCACTTAATTTTACAGTGCACTAATAAGATGTAATAAGCCATACTTTGTATGTCGTCTTCATTAGACAGTAAACAAACACAATTAGACACCATATACCTAAAGTATGCTGTAACTAGAAACTGCGTGTAATGCTGTATTATACCCAAAATATACTATACTTTGATACTATTATACAAAGTATTAATTATGAAGAATTCACAACTTGTTCAGAGACTTTTATTTTGAAACTGAGTTTGCAGTTACTAAGCTACCTGGTTAGCCTAGCTAGCTTGCTCTGTATTTCATTATTGCCGTGAACGTTTCATCCACAGAGAATGTAAATGAGAATGCTGTGACAACGTACAGATATTCATGCATTAGTCATTGTGTTATTTCAGTAACTAACATATTCACCACTTTTTTCATCACTTTTCACTTTTCTCTACCATTTGTAATGATACTGTTACTGTACTACTCCCAATCTGCAAGTTAAAGGCTTAATCTGAGCTCTGTGCTCTCTTGCAGGCAAACGACGATGCTGAACAGCCCAGCGTCCCCGCTGTGAAATCCCAGGCACAAGCCAACTGCAATACACAATCAATCAATCAATAAATACACATGTTAAAATTACACATGTACCACATGTGTACCCGTGTACGTTACTAATATATGTAAATCTGTGCATGAATTAGCCATTTTTGTCTAGTAATACTATTTCCTAATAACAAGTGATCTAGTAACAGCGAGCCATCGTTACACCAATACAGCTTTAATAGGTGTCTTGGGTTAAGGTTAGATATACAACCCATTCTCACTCCCATCTCGTAAAATACGGACATTTGGTCAGGTGCCTTTGTCGTTGTGGTTGATGCTAAAAGTCTCCTTTAGCGTCATATAACGCGCTTTAACTAAACACGATTGGTTGGGACTATTGCCGTCCCTTTTGATGCAGTTAAGTTAAGGAAAAGCTTGTGAGTAGACTTAAGTTTCCGTGACTCGCGGGAACGGGACAGATGAGTTTAGGAAACGCGGGAATAGCTGCTGCTCTCCCCGCTACGTTCTACAAACACGCTGAAGGGGCGCTTTTTTCGTCACTTCAGACGCTGACAGCCACTGTCCAAACGTCTGTATTTTACGAGTTCAGAATGAGAACAGGTTGAGATGTCTTATTGCATTTTACGGTTAAGATATTTTGTAATGTGTCACAAATAACCTTCTTTGAAATTCTCTCACTTTAGATTATGGTACAGTTCTGTTGCAATGTGTCACGAATAACCTTCTAAGGCTACAGCTACACTACAAACTTTTGGTTTAAAAACGAATATTTTTGCTACGTTTACGCCTCACGTCCACACTACTACGGTGTTTCTGAGCCCCTAAAACAGAGACATTTGGAAACACTGCTGCCCCCGTTTCGGTTCAAAAACTCTGGGGTTGCTTTGTAGTCTGGGTGGGCACAAACGGAGACCTTTGGAAATGACGATCCATGTCAGTCAGACTTATTGTTTAGGTTTCTTGTGTTGACGGAGATCGTTTTTGTCTCAAAACGCCACTTGAAAATAAAAACCTAGTAGTGTAGATGTAGCCTATGAAAGTCTATTAAGATTTAACAGTGGTGAATAACAATGTATCTCATCAGATTATGGTACAGTTCTGTTGTAATGTATTGCTAAGTACCCATTAATGAGGATGTAACTGGGAAATAAAGATGCAATGCCTCGGATAGTGACATGGCATTAAATGGTCTGATGTCGTAACTGATATGGGAATAGAGTGTCGATTAAGAATGTATTAATCTATCTATTACCACCTACAAACTCTACGGGAATCTACGGGAGAGAACATCCAGGCTCAGGGGACTGTGTGAAATAGCAACCAGCTGTGATTCAAAGTGGTTTGACATTACTTAACGGTACAGTTTTCTTCTAATGAGCATTACTGTAAGAAAGTGAAACTATGTTAAATAAATGCCAAATAAATATATTGTCCTCTGAGCGCTCAGTGTTTTGTCTGACTATTATAAAAGCTATGTCCGATAGTTGGCTTCTAATTAGAGTATAATTTGGTATTAGAGTGTCTACGTATGGTATATTTTGTTTCCTATGGCAATAAATGTGTTTTCTAACTACAGAAAAACGTAGATGTATGGTGTCCAATTAGTGTGCTCATTTTCTGTCTAATAAAAACCACATTTCTTGGGTCTAATTTGATACAAAGAATGGCTTATTGCGTCTTATTAATGTCGTAAAAAAATGTTCCTATGCGTCTCTGCATTCTTTACCTGTATGTTGTTGTTATGTGTGCTAAAAGCAGGCAGGATATTTTAGACTGTGACTCCATTTGTGCATGTCACAATAACATACAGAGCAAGAATTCAGAGTGCAACCAGTGTTACATCATTCTCACTGCCTGACAACTATGCAACTATGTGCATTTGATTGTTCAAATCAAAAAGTAACAAGAGGAAATTATAAATAGCTTTTTGCTTGAAGAAGATGAAGATCCTGTTCTACATGGAAGAACGTGTATATCCCTCGAGACATTTTATTTTTTTCTGACATTGATGTGATACACAACTAAAGCTCTTTAAGCTGCTGCTGATACCAAGCCATCGATAACAACTGTCAAAAGGTTTTAAAGCAATGCATCCTATGTGCAATCTTCATTAAACTGATCCTGAAGGAATGCAACAGATTTTGGGGCAGGAGGCTTCTTTCTAAATGATGAGTAATGACAGGTATCGCTGTGGAGTAAGGTCTGGCTACATCAAACATGCATTCTAGTTGTTTGCATTTCTTTAAACCAATCACAATCGTCTTGGGCGGCGCTAAGCCCCGGACACAGCGACAGTGGCTCTGCAAAATAGTCTCGGGTAGGAACTTGTTTTGGTGGACCATTTGCACCGCGCAAAAAAAAAGCCACATAAAATACTAGAAAATGCATTTCTTGCAGAAAATGCTTGTGAATGCTGAAAAGCTGAATTGCTAAGGCTGAACTGGATTCCTGGCATAATTGCGTAAGAAGAAGGTGAAGTAGTGAGAATAGTTGGAAAAGTGGGAATGGTTTTAATTAGTATGAATTTCATTGAAATGTTGAATAATGTCAATAATGTATTGTGGTGTATGAGAAGTAAACATTGAGAAACTGAGCAGCCCCGAATAAAACCTGAAAAATCATAAAGAAGCACTAAACTTTTAACAGTGATAAAACAAAAACTGTATGTAGGTATACATGGTAGAAACAAGTTGAATACAAGCACAAATGTACTTAAAGAGCTGAACATTTTCATATTTGTCATGAAAAAGTCATAGTATAGCTTGTCAAAAATAGTCGTAGTATAGTATGTCGAAAAAATGATACAAATTCACAGTATAGTATGTCAAACAAAGTCTGGAAGAACATGCAAATTACACACAAAACGGCCAAGCCGATACTGAGTATTGAACCAGGGGTCACAGTCTCCACTACTTACTTGCTGGTGTAGTTAAAACATTGCTAACCACTGAGCCCCGCTGTGTAAAAAAAATAGAGTACGTTGCAAAAAGTCATAGTATAGTATGTCGAAAAAAGTCATAGTATAGTATGTCGAAAATAATTATAGTATAGTATGCCAAAAGAAGGGTTAAAAAAGTAGCTCAACTGGTAGAGCGTGTGCCCCATGTAGGCCCAATTTGCAGAGGCTCAGTCCTTGCCACAGTGGCTGACGGTTCAATTCTGACCTGCGGCCCTTTGCTGCATGTCATACCCCCTCTCTCTTCCCTTTCATGACTGAACTGTCCTATTAAATAAAGGCCTAAAATCCCCCAAAACATCTTAAAAAGTCATAGTGTAAAGTATGTCGAAAAAAGTCATAGTATAGTATGTCAAAAAAGTGATAAAAAGTCATAGTATGTCGAAAAAAGTCATAGCATAGAATGTTGAAAAAAGTCATAGTATAGTATATCGATAAATGTTATAGTATAGTATGCCTAAGTATAGTATCTCAAAAACGTGATAAAAAGCCATAGTATAGTATGTAGAAAATTCTCATAGGATAGCACGTTGAAGTCATAGTAGAGTATGTCAAAACAAGTCATAGTATAGAATGTTGAAAAAAGTCATAGTATAGAATGTCGAAAAAAGTCATAGTATAGTATATCGATAAATGTTATAGTATAGCATGCCTAAAGAAGATAACTAGCTCACCTGTTAGAACATGCGCCCCATGTACACAGGCTCAGTCCTTGTTGTAGCGGCCGCCAGTTCAATTCCGACCAGCGGCCCTTTTTCCTGCATATCACTAAATTGATTAAAAAAAGTCTTAGTATAGTATGTTGAAAAAAGTGATAAAAGTCATTGCATAGTATGTCAAAGAAAGTCTGGAAGAACATGCCCAGCCTGGACTGGGTATCGAACCAAGAGACACAGTCTGCACTGCCTACTTGCAACATTGCTAACCACTGAGCCACTGTGCCATCAAATAAAGTATGTTAAAAAAAAAGTTGTATAGTGGGTCGAAAAAAGCCATTAAAAAGTCATAGTATAGTATGTTGAAACAAGTGATGAAAAAAGTCATAGTATAGTATGTCCAAATTAGTAATACTATAGTATGTCAAAAAGTGATAAAAAGTAATAGTATAGTATGTTGAAAATAGTCATAGTATAGTATGTCGAAAAAAGTAATTAAAGTCATCATATAGTATGTCAAAAAAAGTCATAGTATGTCGAAAAAAGTCATAGTATGTCGAAAAAAGTGATAAAAAATCATTGTATAGTAGAGCCACTGTGCCACCAAATAAAGTATGTTAAAAAAAGTCATAGTATATTATGTCGAAAGAAGTCATTAAAAAGTCATAGTATAGTATGTCAAAAATACTCATACTATAGTATGTCAAAAGTGATAAAAAGTAATAGTATAGTATGTTGAAAAAAGTAATAAAAACGTCTTAGTATAGTATATCGATAAAAGTCATAGTATAGTTTGTCGAAAAAAGTCATAGTATAGTATGTTGAAAACTCTGATAGTGTAGCATGTCCAAAAAAGTAATGAAAAAGTGTTATAGTACAGTATATTGAAAAAAGTGATAAAAAGTCATAGTATAGTATGTCGACAAAAGTCATGAAAAAGTCATAGTATAGTATGCCGAAAATTCTCGTAGTATAGTATGCCGAAAATTCTCATAGTATACCATGTCGAAAAAGTGATAAAAATGTCGAAAAAACCATCAAAAACTCATAGTATTCTATGTCGAAAAAAGTCATAGTATAGTTTGTTGAAAAAAGTGATAAAGTCATAGTATAGTATGTCGAAAAAAGTTATAAAAAAATCATAGGATACAGTAGTATGTTGAAAAAAGTCATAAAAAAGTCATGGTATAGTACGTCGGAAATTCTCATAGTGTAGCATGTCTAAAAAAGTGATAAAAAAGTCTTAGTATAGTATGTTGAAAAAAGTGATAAAGTCATAGTATAGTATGTCGAGAGTGATAAAAAGTCGTAGTATAGTATGTCGAAAACAAAGTGATGAAAAACTCATAGCATAGTCAGTCAAAAAGAGTATTGTAGTATAGTATGTCGGAAAAAAGTGACTAAAAGTCATCATTTAGTATGTCAAAGAAAGTCTGGAAGAACATGCAAACTCCACACATAAAGGCCCAGCCTGGACTGGGTAGCAAACCAAGGGTCACAGTCTGCACTGCCTACTTGTTGGTGTTTTTGAAACATTGCTAACCACTGAGCCACTGTGCCACCAAATAAAGTTTGTTAAAAAAAGTCATAGTATAGTATGTCGAAAAAAGTGATGAAGTCATCGTATAGTATGTCGAAAAAAGTCATAAAAAGTCATAGTATAGTACGTCGAAAATTCTCATATAGCATGTCAAAAAAAGTGATAACAAAATTTTTCGAAAAAAGTAATAAAGTCATAGTGTAGTATGTTGAAAAAAGTCGTGAAAAAGTCATAGTATACTATGTAAAAAAAAGTCATAGCAAAGTCTTTTTTTTTTAAGATTATTTTTTGGGCATTTTAGGCCTTTATTTGACAGGACAGCTGAAGACATGAAAGGGGAGAGAGAGGGAGAATGACATGCAGCAAAGGGTAGCCTGGTTGACACCAGACCCTTCTCAGTTGTAACTGAGAGTGGGTTTGGGGAAGGTTAATTCACAGCCCATTTCCAAAGGGGCGTCACCACCAGACACCGCTCAAATGACACACAATTAAATTAAGTAAGCTGTTCACACAATACAGTAACGTGAGCTATATAAATTAGCTGGATACATGGTTAAATGCCATTTGTTCTTACCAGTGCCTTACCAATCCCCACCCAGTTAGATAGTAAATGCCGTAAACATATTCTTTGTAAATCTTTACAATCATTCCCGGAAGAAATAAGCAGGCCTACCTTGTTGCACGATTACAATTTTCTTCAAAACTTGCCATTTTTTAACGTGTAGCTTGCTAGTTTGAATGTTGTCGTTTCCCGTAGCAAAGGGATTTTGAGAACGGCAACACACAGAGCATGGAGCCGCACATCCTGTGCGTGAGCCACACGCTGGATGTCAGGCTTTATCCTGGAAATGTACTTCTGTTGATGCTGTTGATGAAAGTTAAATCCCTGTGTAGACAAAGTCTAGAAATGTGGAGTTAAATATAATAATGATGTGATCTGACAGGGATTATTTTCTTCAATGTTAACACGGGAAGTGAATGTAGTGTTCTCTGCTTCTCTTCATAGTCGTCAGATTCATCTACCAACCCTTATAGAACTGGCTCAGGTTTGCCTTTCACCAGCTCTTAATTATGCTGTTATAGTTTTAGACTGCCGGGGGACTTCCTTTGACACACTGAGCTCCTCTCTCTTTCCGTCTGTGTGCATCCATGTCCCAGAAATGCTTGCTCTGGGGAGCTTATTCCCCAGAGTCCTTATGTTTTTTTCGCCCAGCAGTTTTCCTTGGATTAGGGTGGCACCTGGTTGCAACTGTCGCCATGGTCCTACTCCGCGCCCTGCTACGCTCTGTAGTGCCCTGCTTCGCCCTGCTACGCTCTGCAGTGCCCTGCTTCGCCCTGCTATGTCCTGCCATGCCCTGCTATGTCCTGCTATGCCCCGCAGTGCCCCGCTACGCCCTGCTACACCCAGTAACACCCTGCAGTGCCCTGCTACGCCATAAACTACTACAACTACTATTTCTAGTCATAATTCCATTATCTTTATTGTGACTATTATTGCCACTGTTCATCACACCCCCAACCGGCACCAAGAGCCTGGGTCTGTCCGAGGTTTCTCCCTAAAAGGAAGTTTTTCCTGTCGCACTTGCTACTGGAATTGTTGGGTCTTTGTAAATTATAGAGTGTGGTCTAGACCTACTCTATCTGTAAAGTGTCTTGAGATAACTCTTGTTATGATTTGATACTATAAATAAAGTTGAATTGAATAGTGGCAGTGGGGGAAACCCTAACCCTTATCTCTGTTAAAGGATGGTATGGCATGGCACCCCCACAACACTAGACGGATGAATCATACGTGATTGGACCAAGGCTTGCTTGAAAAGAGTACTCCATCAATTCAACATTGCACTCCTGCAGCATTGTGGGACTCACGATGGCTAGGTTAAAATAAAAAGGATCCAAATCAATGCAGCAGAAGTCATCTTTTTTATTCCAAGCAGTCGTCTTCCTTGTCAAAACCTGGCGCCTACATTACCCACAATGCAACTTGATGGATTGGAGATTCAGGTGTGTTATGCTAGCAGCGGCTAGCCTCAAACAGAGATGAGGAGCAGGCTACGCACCCCCGCTCCAGAACTGTCAGGTCGTGTGGGACCGGTCTGCTTTCTGTCCCCAGAGTCAGAACTAAATATGAAGAAGCAGCGTTCTTCACGTGTTATGTACTTGTATGTATTTTATGTCTGGAACAAACTCCCAGAAAACTGAAGGTCCGCTGACACTCTCCGTTCTTTTGAATCAAGGCTGAAGACTTTTCTTCTTGAGGCTGCCTTTAAAAAAATCATGTACCGGTAATTGCTCATTTCTTACCCCTATTTTCCACCAGGCGCGTCTGCGCTGCATTCCGGAGGCGCCGCGGGCCCCGCTTGCAATTGCAACCGTTCAAGTCAATGCTTTATAACCCACCAGCCCTGCCACGGCGTCCCAGAAGCGTGTGTGAAGCGGCTCTCCGCTCCACTCAAAATACGAGCCAGGTCTGTTTACACTCAAGCCGCGGGGCGTTGGAACAGCCGGGCGGGAAGTGAAACAGCGAGAGCATCCAGTAAATTTACCAAAACACCCCCCACTATCGTATATGTCTCCTCTACAACACCATGGACAACGAGAGCGTCATCTTGGACATGAAAAAACATGATAGACAGAAAAGACAACGCCAGAAAAGAAAAAGCATGTTTAATTACAATTGCTTGAAGTTGAAGGTAGATACTAGCTTAATAAACACGCAATTGTTCTAAAGTACTTGTAGAGACAATACATAATCTGCGAGTCGGGCAGGCAAGATGCTCCGCTTCTGAGGCGCTCCTGGTGTGGTATGGCGCATGGCGGAGGAGGGAACAAAACTGGAATGCAGCCGGAACGCAGCACTCAGTGGAAAATAGGGGTCACAATGCATTGTAACTTTCTCTTTTGTAACATTCTCTTAAGTGAATGTTTTTAATTGCTCTTTTTTATGTAAAGCCCTTTGAATTGCCTTGTTGCTGAAATGTGCTAAAACCTTACCTTGCAGAAATGTTATTTTCCTGTTATTAACTTGCAGTCTTCAGACTCAACCAACGCTGACTCACGTGACATCACCTGAGGCACTTCATCCGACTTCACTCACACACTTCACACATCCCCTTTAAATATATTTCCCACAATAACTGTTTCACTTCACACTGTGATGCAGAGCTACGCTGTGCTACGAATACACTTCTATAACTGGAGTTCCATCCAGGGAACTTCTATTTTGCCTCGCCTCATGTTGAATGGGAGACTCCTGTTGTGCATTCACCCTGTTTACATTCATTCATTCACACACTGCGACAGAGAGAGCAGCGATCGTGGGAAGCATAACGTCTGCAGTAGAGATGGCTGCGGTAGGTGTGTTTTAACGTTACAACTGAGTCGTTCTTCAACTGCCTTAACGTTGGTTTCACGACGAACCGTCTCCAATGTCCGTTGAAAGTTTGGCTCTATCACGCACACACACACACACACACGCACACACGCACACACACACACACGCACACACACACACACACACACACACACACACACACACACACACACACGCATATACACACACAAGTGCGTGGCACTATCTTTGTGGGGACCCGTCATTGACATAATGCATTCCCTAGCCCCTTACCCTAACCTTAACCATCACAACTAAATGCCTACCCTTAACCCTTACCCTAACCCTAACCTAATTCTAACCCTAATACTAAAACCAAGTCTTAACCCTCAAACCGCCCTTTAAACTTGTGGGGTCCAGCATTTTGGCCACACAAAGCTGTCCCCACAAGTATACTGTATTCCCGGTTTTTGGACCCCACGAATATAGTTAAACAAGAACACACACACACACACACACGCATGCGCACACACACACGCATGCACGCACACACACACATACCTGAGCACAAAAAGTTGAAGAAGTCAAAGAAGTCAGGTAAAGAAAACAACTGTAGAATCAATTTTAAGTTGTTGTTTTTCTGTAATTGTTCTAGTCTGTCTGCAGAGAGACGGGGCTGTCTGAGACACTCGGGAGAATCAAGAAATCAATGGAAAAACTTCAAGTGCAACCTCCTTTTTCCTCTAACAATCAAACCACCATGGTCAAATGTCTGTGCTTAAAAATCCAAGCTCAGTTTAATGACTTGTTTTTTTTTTTTATATATATATATTTATATATTATTCCTACAAATACATGGTTTTCAGCACTTTGAAAAACTTTCACTTTCCTTAGTAAACCAAGAAAGCTACAAATATCCTACGGTGAAAGACAAAGACAAACCATTTTGACAAAAAAAACCCTAAATAAAATCACAAAAAAGACATGGAAATTACAATCGAATGAAATAAAAAAAACAAAAAAACATCCTGTACAAACACTATGGCCCAATAATTTAAGAAAATAGTGTCTCTAAAACGTTCATATTGCTTGGTACCTCCACTGACCGGGCGAAGCCCACCTGTGTAACCCCAGGCAGTTCAGATGGCGACCACAGAGGGCGCCACATTCCCCGGTGCTGATGTCACTCCAGATGTTCCCGGGGGTCAAGCTGCAGCCAGTGGCATGCAGGCATAGCAGAAGAGAAAACGGCCATGTTTGTGTTGTCGTTTCATGTGCTCTCTTCTTCTCTGCTTGTTTTGGCAGTAACATTACAAAGACATAGGGATGCTCACACCACTACAGTACTGCACTCCTCATGAAACCAAGGATGTTTGTTGTAGCTATACCATTATTACTCTCTACAGCATTATTACTAGAACTATGACCATCACAGATACACAGTGTGCATCGTGTGTTTATGTGTGTGTGTGTGTGTGTGTGGAGGGTTTTGTCCAGCTGTGTGCGTGTGTGTGTGTCTGTGTGTCTGTCTGTCTGTGTGTGTGTGTGTGTGTGTGTGTGTGTGTGTGTGTGTGCGTGTGTGTGTGTGTGTTACAGGATCAGTGTTCAGTGCTCAGAGCTTGTCTTCTCTGGGAAGAGTCAGTAGCTTGGGGTTGTTGTTGGTGTTTGGCGAGCCTCCGTCCTGTCCCGACCCCTCTCCAACTCCCAGGTCAAAGGAGTCCTTCGAGTCACTGGAGGGCGCTCTCCTCCTCAGGCAGGTGTCCCGGCTGGGCACAGCAGGGGGCATCCCTAACACCCCCAGCCCCATTCCCCCGAGGCCCGAGTAGAGGCCAGACTGAGGCTCCAGTCCGTCAGGGGGGTCCACGGAGATGCACGGCGGGCTCATCTTCTTCTTTCGTCGGGGCGAGGGCAGCGAGGTCTGAGTGGACGTCTGGCCGTGGGTCTGCAGGCTGTCGGACCGCGACACAAAGCCGGAAGAGGTGGAGGCGGAGGCGGTGCTGCGCTGGGGACTGGACTCGGCCGATGAGCACACCTCGACCGAGTGACACCGCAGGTCGTCCAACCAGGAGTAAGGGCGGGGGCGGGGCAGGGGGGCGCCGCGGCACTGTGTGTCGGCGCTGTGGAACCGCTTCAGCTGCCTCAGACACGGACTGCGGCTGTCCGGGCAGCCGGCGTAGCCGGCGTTACCGCCGCTGTCGTCCGCTATGACGTCATCACTGGCAGCCAACCCCGCGTGGGTAATGAGGGACACTTCCTCATCCGCCGAGGCCTCGTCCTGTCGGCGCAGCCTGGCTGGTAGGAGCGGGGGAGGTGAGGGGGAAGGGGAGTAGGAGGCGAGGCAGTGCTGCTCATGAAGCTGGGTGTGTACGCTGCTGGGACGCGGGGGTTTAGGGGAGGGGACCGGGCAGAGAGTAGGCTGCCGCTGAGGACGATGGGAGCAGTGTAAGGGAGAGGAGGAGGGGGATAGAGGGAGGCCCAGAGAGACCACATTCACAAGTCCTTCATTGCTCTCCCCTCCCTCAGAACACAGGGCCTCCTGAGAATCAGTAGACACCGCAACCTGGAAGACGGGGCATGGAGGGGAGAGGGGAGGGATGAAATATTTAGGAGAAAAGGGTGAGGAGATGGAGGTAAATGTGCAGTTGAGGAAGGCAGGAGGAGATGGAGCAGAGCGAGGGGGCGGGGGACCAAGAGGAGATGAGAGGGGGAGACTAGTTAGTGCGAGGTGATGAGGATGAGAAGCAGTAGTTTGGGTCAAAGTTCGCCGTCTGGCCAGCGCATCTCCAGAGTCCTCTCTGAACTTCGCTTTGTAGGCAGCGTGGGCTTGAATTGCAATTGCAACACATTCTGCAAAGAGTGTAACACAGAGGTTACACTGGATTACTCAACGGCAGAATTCCATATTGCGATTTGACAATATTAAGTTGGGTAAACAACTTTTGACATTATTGGATGTGTTCTTTGGGTTTCTTTTATTAGTTTACTGTGCAGTGCTGCTGTTAAGGCAGAGCCAGCGTTCTGCGTTTACATCTGATGGAAAAATTAAAGCCCATCTCCACTCTAACATTGTTATTGGTGTTATTTTATTTTACCTGGGATATTTTGAGTGCCTCTGCACAGAATGGTGTATGTGCAGAGTTACATTTCACATTCAACTGCTGAAGGAGGGAAAGTGTCTCTGTACTCCACCTTAAATCTCAGTTTAACACGTGTGCGCGTGCACCAGCAGGACTTTGTGACATCTGGTTTGGAAGCCAATCCTGAGCTAATGTGCGACTTACACACGTGTGATGTGGAAACTGGAAACCTCCAGGTCACATACAAGGAGTAGGGACTCAGTGGAGTAGGAGACATCTTGTGTGCGCCAGAATAATATATTAGAAAACTATTTATATTGTTTTATTTCAAGGGGAGACACTACAGGCAAAAACTTATTTTGATTTTTTCGGGCTATTTTGCTTCCATAACGCATCTTCTTTCAGACTAGTAAAAAATAAAAATAAAAAAATAAATAAAATAAATAAAAATACATCCTGAATACATATTAGGGTGTTTATTTTACTATAATTTGTCTATTTGTGTCCGTAGATTTCTCCTGAATACCCTGAACGCCTGAACAGTTATTATTAGAGAATGCCTCATTTGCATATTTCAGAAAAGTTGTTATACAGACAAATATTGTCTTAATGTAAGTAATCATCTGGGGGAAAGTTTCATGGTGTTATCTTTTAGTTTCCCCTATTCACCAGTAGAATCTCCCATTAATGAGATAGAAGGAGTAGATGCAATTTTAATAATTACCAAAAAAACTACCAAAAAACAACCCAACTTGTTTGGTTAAAACCCATGTCAGACAAGTGACTATTCAAAGAGGAGTATTATTTATTTGTCTTGAAACATGTCTGGAGGGGGTCTTTAAAGGGACATGATGAGTGTTCAATTAACTACTTGTACTCAACATCACAATTAAAGATCTCTTTGAATATTTCTCCCCACAGTTTTTAGTATATATATATATATAGACATATACCAAATATCTAAAATGATTATGAATGTGATCAAAAATGACCTCTTATTTGTTGGAATTAAATAAATATAGACTTGTGTGCTGCTTTTACTAGTTGGATGGACAGAAGAACTCGGTTGCTGAGCGCTGGCTGACAGTGAACTCTGAGCCAGACCTCTGGACCCTCTAACCTTTGACCATTCACACAAAACCCTGTAAACCGCCAGCGAGGGTTCCATTTGTTGTAGTTCAATTTACAACCAAATTCTCATCAGTGTTTTGGTGCCGTCATGCTAACCTCTGAACAAAACCATCTATGGGGTATGAGGCCAACAGTCAGAGGGTAGACATAATATGCAGCTACTGTAGGAGAGGAAGGGGTTAGTAAGCACAATGGTTGCCAAAACTCATAAAATGTCCTCATGACTTGTTCCTCACAGACCACAAACTGGGGAGAGGAAATAATATTTGCATTGAATTAAGTCAATTAAAGTGTGGAGATGAGGATGCAAGGCATGCATGAGTTTCTTCTTTTTTTTTTGCGCACAGCACTTTGAGAGATGTTTGGAATCGTGGGTTCCCCCTGCATGAGCCTGAATGGTGGGACCACAGAGACACCTAGTGGCCAAAGATATCACAACCAGGCCCGGCCAATCACCAGCCACATCAACACAACACCAAAGTAACACACAATCACTGGAACATTACTAAGAAAACATCACCCTGTCACACTTATTTTGGAGCAAAAATCGGATTAAGTGCTACTGTCCTCTGGTTAACAACTATATGTACATTTGAAGCACTAACCTAGTCAATAGAAAACACACACTATCGCTGTGGTACTGCTTGTACAAAATGGCCAAATGCATATGGACAGCACTCGCTGTTCTGTAGTAATCCCCTGAGTTGTATAGTTTGTAATGTAGTAAGTGCACTGCACTGTGGGTACATTTCTCAGCCAAATAACATAACATAACTTGAATACATTCTATCACTCAGATACCAAAACATCCACTGATGCAATGTTACACCTAGCTCCTGCTGCTTGTATAAGATTACAGAAGAATGAATAAACTCAAAGTCCCAGTAAGGTTTCCTACAGGCTGTTAACAGAGTTTTAGATGCTTTGTGGCTGATGGTTAGCAGTAGATAGATATTTAAATGAGTGACAAAGGTGGGGGGGGAGAGAGGGAAGCCTGTGCGTGTGTCTTAATCTGTCTGTCTCTTGGAAGATGAACGTGGAGTCCAGTGTTTCTGAAAAGGCCCAATGGCAGCTAAAGTCTGCCGTTTGCTGCGGTTTCAGAAACAGGAGTATCTGTGTTTGAGCAGTAGCTCAGGATCGGGCGGCTTTTGGGCCCAACTGAGCTGAGATCAGAGAGTAACAGATACAGATATATGGAGAATGAGACGGCAGATAAGTTAATACCAGAAAGGAATACCAGGAAGAAGGGGAGAAGGAAGAAGGAAGAAAAGTGAAACTGTTTAGAACATGCAACGAGGAAAGAGATTTAGGAAAGCTCTAAACCCATTTTTTCAACAGGGCCACAATTGGGAGAAAAACCTTCCAAGATTATAATATATATATATACAGTACCAGTCAAAAGTTTGGACACACCTTCTCATTCAATGGTTTTCCTTAATTTTTTTTCTATAGACTATTGTACAGTAGATCAATTCTGAATACATTAAAACTATAAAATAAAACATGAAATTATGTAGTATCCAAAAAAGTGTTAAACAAACCAAAATATGTTTAAGATTTCAGATTATTCAAAGTAGCCATGGTCATGCATTTGAGACTATCAGTTGTGTTAGGTGGGTAGTGTTGGTGTATAGTAAATAGCCCTATTCTATTTATTTTGGCAAGAACCTCTCAACTAAGTCAAGAGAAATAACAGCCCCTCATTACTACAAGACATAAAAGTCAGTCAGTCAGGATAGGAAGGCCAGAATACGTTTATTACAGTTCAGTACAGTACAGTACAAAAACCATAGGATAAGGTGTGTCCAAACTTTTGACTGCAGGGTTCAACGTTACGTTTTTTTCCCCACTTACCCAAAGTCAATTTTTGCTGGCTCTTATATGTATTTTTTTTATTAGTGGTTATCAAAAAATGACAAAGTCTCAACTCAATTGTTACGTTTAGTTGTTAGTCATCGGCATCCTCTACTGCCACCCAAGAGGACTTGAGACACTCTCTTTCGCTTTAGCTCGTACGCAGCTATCATCTTCTTCTTCTATGAAGAAGACAGCCGCCAGTCACGCGTCACTAGCGCCAACTCAATTCTTTATTGGCCAACAGCACATTCAAATCAAATCATTCAACAAGCTTTCTCCAGCGTGGGCAAGGGGAGGGGGGCAAGAAAACCATAATGTCATTTATGATACGACAATCAATACCGATACCAATACCGATACCAATACCAATACCAATACCGTGACTTCGATACCGGTTCCAAAACTATACTTTTTTCGATACCAATTTTATAAAACAAAAAATAATTAAAACATTTCACATTATGGCACAAATCTTTTTTCTTTTTTTTTTTATCTCCTACTACGTGAGCCCAGTGTCTGTGGGTAACGTAGAGTTTTTCCTTTCCGCCTCTATGACGTGTAACGCTAAACAGCCAATCACAAACATTATTAAATCTTGGTAGATGCTGCATGCTTATTGGCTCACTGACGCTGATGAGATTTACTCCTTAGGTATTGAAATTGGGTATTGAATGACAAAATAGCATTTTTCAACACTCAATACTTTAGAGGCAATTCGGTCGGTGCCGAAAAAATATTGAATTCGGTACCCAGCCCTATCCACTCGTTATATTTACTTGCCCAACGTGGCGTTTTACTTGCCCCAGGCCATTGGGCATACCTCGTTGTTGAACCCTGGACTGGTACTTGTATTTATATATATATAATATATAAATACATGTATATACACACAAAAGACTCAATAGGTTTTCATTCACACCAAACACCCAGTACTCCAGTTCAGCTTCTTGTCTCTTCTAGAACGTGCTTTAATGAGTGAAATCACCCTCTGTAGCGTTTGGTATGAATACAAACTTCCACATCAATGGGCCTAAATGGCACATGGTTGCCAACCACTGAGCTTTCTTCACATACAGCACAGACACAGACAGGACAAGATTATAAGAGTGAAAATGTGACACAGTGTGATTTAGTCACCTGTCTGTGGAGCGTGCGGCTGAGTGTGTGTGCGATTCTGGGAGGTGGTAGTCGTGGTATACTCTCTGAGTCGGAGTGGCTGTGGGGGCTGATGGGTCTGAAGCAGTCTGCGGGAACGGTCAGCCGCTGGGAACCCTCCTCTGGTTGTGAACGCACTGAGCTACTGGAGCCTGCACGCAAACAAGCACAGCACTGAATATGAAACAACAACAGGTACAGCAGGTGTGTTCATTCTCAGAGGTTCGGTGTCAATTTGCATTGTTACAAATCAAAGCTTTCAATCGTCTGTCCTATCCTAGTCTCGCATTGCAAGACCTATCTCCACAGCGCTGTGCAGTTAGGTCTGGCAACACCACAGATACATTCTGGGATAGGAGAAAAAAAAACACTCTGGGTTGTTTGTATTTCTTTAAACCAATCACAATCGTCTTGGTCGGCGCTAAGCTCCGGACACAGCGATGGCGGCTCTGCAAAATGGTCTCATACATTACCTGATTGCGCTCTGTGGGTGCCCAGTATATGCTGCGGTCCCTGTGTCTGTGCTAAAAGGTGTGCTGGAGCTGGGTCCATGTTGCCAGAGGGCTGCAGGGGGGGGAACATGTAGCTGTCGTTGGGCAGGGAGTGTGTGCGTCCCACCGCAGGCTTCCTGACGCTCAGCAGGTTGTCCTCTAGTGGCTCCCCAGGATCCAGCTGCTCCGGCTGGGGAAAGAGAAGAGAGAGTCAGGGTCCCTCTGGAGCTGCAAGGATCAGGGCTACTCTTAAACTCACACACTTTCACACTCTAACACATTCACAGTTGATATCTTTCTGACACCACGTGGGCAAAGAGGCAGAGGTCATCAGCATACAGAGAAAGCAGACGGGATCTTTGCATGTTGGAGTCGACTGGCACAAAGCTGCCACAGATCACAGAAACAAGACCTTGCTAGGTTGCAATTTCCAAGCGCTTTTATGTTATTTTATTTTTTTAAATTGTTACAGGAAAAACACACCGGACGTGGAAGCGGTGCAAAGCGCTGTGAGGCGGAGCTATTTTCATTTTGCCGCCCATGTTATCCAATCTGTCTGTTCGGCCACACCGTCATCTCCTCTATTTCTTCTGTGAACGGCTAGCAAATGTGCCAAGCCAGGTAGGTAATCACATACAGGAAGACCACAGGGTAGCCGGACACTTAACTAAATAAAACTAATTTCAAAATAAAACACTCAGGTTTATGGTGATTTTTGTTGTCTTCACTTCTCAGCTGTCTAGAGCGAGACAGGCGATCAGGCACACGGAAAGAGAGACGGACGGACAGACATACAGAGAGAGAGTCACACACACACGGCTTTGTGACGCTGCAGAGCATTGTGCATCTGTTATGAACAGCCAGGTGTGCGAACAGGGATGAATCTAGCTTTGCGGCGCTTCTGCGTCCGGTGTGTTTTCACTGTAAGATACCCTGTGTCTGCATTAACCCCAGCAGTCATGTCACTTTACGAAAGCCTGCTCCGTGATTGTGTGTCAGCTGGGGCAGTGTCCTGCAGCCTGACCCATTACAGAACTAGTTCACATTCATTACAGAGCTACTGAAATTCCAGCGCACTTTACACCCAAGTAGCAAACACAAGGACAACTTAGAGAGGACTGAAAACTACTATAACGCCAGGGGACAGAAGACAAGTACAAAACACAGAGGAAGTCTTATAGGAAAGGCCCATACAGTACATGTAAAGCACATAGGAATAAGACAGACAACTAAGGAAAAGGAGATTATAGAGAGAGAGAGAGAGACAGAGGAGAAAAACAAAAATAAGAGCTACAAGTAGAGACAAAAGAGAGAAAACTGCAAACTGGCAGGTGAGGAGGCGCACTACTCTACTGGACTGGACTGCAGAGTAACACACATTAGGCTGGAAAGGTGGAATGAGAAAGAGAAGAGAAAGTTGAAGGGCACAGTACATATGTTTACATGCACACTAATATTCCACTATTATTTCGAATATGACAATATCCTGAATAAGATTGATTGAGATGCATATTCCGTTTGGATATTCCGAATAAGGCCTTTACCCAAATATAGCGTTTTCCGGTTAGGACATGTGGGATATGCCGGTATTATTTGGGTTTTAGAGGCATTCGTAGGACATGTATACAGGGCATTCAGAATATGCGTATTATGAGTGTATGGCCTCTTGCCTGTTAACGGCTTACAGCTAGCTCTGTCTGTTGCTATGGTTGGTACTTGTAAACATTATGAAAGACTTGGATATCAACAGGTTTTTGGATATTCCCAAACATTGCAACTGTGTCCTCTTCAAGACGGTGGTTGAAGGACTGAAAGAGTGACGCTGTGTTCGCATGGTTCGCAACTTTGAAAAAAATCCTATTTTGCACAGCTACATGTAAACGAGTGGAATATTCACTTTCATTAGCCATGTAAACAGCTTAGTCAGAATATCGTCTTTTTTGGAATAAGGGCAAACCTAATTTAAATATTAATGTACTGATTGCTAGATTCACCAGGGTCTTTCAACGCCTCTTGTACCCCTCTATCTCCTCACTCCCCTCCTTTTTTTGTGTTTGTCCCAGCACAATACAATTAACAGCGATTTCATTGTCATGTGTTGATTGGGATTCTCCGTTTCCGAGACTGCCAAGGTTACAGTGACTCTCTCTCTCTGGGGAAGACGTGACTACAGGGGAGTGTGACCATTAATGAGCCAAACTGGTTGTTAATTATACCCTGACACCCAGTTGACATTCAATTCATGTTTCAATTTAAAGGGGAAGATGTCCTTTCAATGACAAGAGCCCACTGGGACAGGATAGCATGGATGAGTGTATAGATTAATTCTGGTGAGGATCAGTGGTGGAAGAAGTATTCAGATCCTTTACTTAAAGCTATAGTGCTATATTATTTAACGTCCGTTACATTCAAGCCATTGCCAAATGAGTTCATACAAAAGCTAATTAATCCTATCAGCTCCACAAAACTCTCTGTATTTCTCAGTATGGCTATGATTAGAAAATAGTGTCGCCCGGCGACATTCGCGCGCAGCCGCTCGAGTGATGAGTTTTACGTCACTGCTGAGAAAAGACAACAGTCAACAGACAACAGTAAGCTAAGTAAAAGTACTAGTATTAGTACTAATACCACACTGTAAAAATACTCTGTTACAACTATGTTATTGCATTGAAAATGTTAGTTAAGTAAAAGTATGTTCGTAGTATCAGGAAAATGTACTTAAAGTATTAAAAGTAAAAGTACTCAATGCAGAAAAATCCTCACATTTTAGAAACTGGATACGATGAAAACAGTTCTGTCAATCAACTAAGTGTTTAATCGGCCAATCATTTCAGCTGGACTTGTAGGTCTATAGATTGTTGGGTATTTAAATGTATAATAAAACATCGTATTTTATAAACTACATGTGTTTTGTGTGCTGAAATCTTAATTTGTAAAGTAACTAGTAGTGGTGACAAAGAACGCAAGTCCGTTATTTTCCCGATCAAGACATTATGGAGTGCATTATTGTGCCTAATGCAGCTGGCTCCATTTGTTTTCCATGCGGCATAAATTAAAGTGTTGCCATTTTGTGTGCACTTAAGAACAGATTCATAATATGATGTTAACTCACACATGCCAAGCCAGTCAGACACATACTCAGGATGTATACGTGTATTCAGGTATATTTGGTACCATATGATGGGTCTGTGATTTTCTAGTAATTTCCTGAATTTTCCTGGAAAGAATGATGTAATTTGGGACTAATTATTGAGAAAATAGAGACAAAGTTCAGAGTCATTGAAGTCTAGTCAGTTGTGTTTAGTTTATAAGCCGCAAAAGGCCCCATTTAATCTCAAGTTAATATTCCTTAGTTTCTCACTTATTATTGGACACTTTGTTCTCCATATATGCTGTACTGTATACTTGCTTTCAGACAGATTTTCCATGTGCAGCTGACCTGCTGTACACAGACAATAACACTCCTAATGTTTCGTGAGCAATTCAATGGAAATAATGAATTGGAAGTGTACCAACTGAACACTGTCTCCACTGTCCCTATGCATTTACAGTTACATATGAGAAATTATAGGAAACTATTAGTACCTGTATGATGAAGTGTTAACATATTTTCTGTATGTGGCCCCATGAGTGGTTAAAAGTGGTTAAAAGTTACTATATTTAGAATTTGTAAATACCAGGACTGTCTCAGTTTTCTAAAAAAACATTAAAGTCCTACATTCAGTCTCAGTTTTGGGCTCCTTTAATTCCTGAATTAAATATTTGTCCATTTTCTTTACAGAAAATTAGCTGCTAAATGCTCCACTATGTTCAGCTAAATGTTGACTTAGCCTGTCTGCTGTTTAATGCTGGGTAGGGTGGGTTCTAGTGTATTTATTTGCCAAAAAAAAGAAGCTGCCTACTGCGGCCGAAAACAACTTTGAGTGTGGTTGGAGTGAATCAAAACGGTAGTGTTGAGGGTCAGAAAATCGTTCCAAATTAAAATGATCCATTATAAATTTTAAAAAGCTGATTATAGCCCCTTTAAAAGTTTTAGTTGTGCTGGGATGTGTATGGGAGGTGCAAATTAGCTGTTTAGCTAACTTAGCATCCAGTTGGGTTCCCCTGTCAACGCAAGCCTGTTCCACCCCAGTGTGTGAGTAGTAGGGGGGGGGACAAGTGGCTTTGGAAGTGCCCTGGGAAAGGACACACTACAAACTACAGAGGAGAAGATGAGGAAGAGAAGAGGGATGGAGGAAGACAAAGAGAGAGAATTGTCAGTACATTGCATTCCAGACTGGTTAGAAAGAGGGGGTTAAAATCGCCAGTGGCCGAGTCGTCTGTCAGAGCTAGGGACCAGGATTTCTCCGAGGCCAGAGATAGAGCTTCCATCTCCGCTAGAGGGATCTAGGCAGGAAGAGACAATGGCTAGTGAGCAGAGAAAAACAAACACACAGTCAAGGCAACACACAAAGATAAGGACGACACACACAGATAATACCTGTAGCTAACAGGAGAGAGCAACATGTTACAACTTTGTAACAACATATATGAAACTGGAAGTATGTAGCGAAGCGAAACAACAAGGAAGAAAAACAAAGCAAAATGTATAGAATGGGAACCACATGAGGACCTTTAGACTTTTTAAACGCTATTCCTATTATTGTATTGTGGGGTTACCAACAGTAGTATTATGACAGACACATACACACACACACTAGGGATGGAATGGTTTTAAAAAAACGGACCGTTCGTTCTGGTCACAGTTCAGGGCATTCATGTATTGCTCGGTTTATTTTAACGTCACAGATTTCAGTCAAAAAGGCTTGTGCGGAAAAAATCTTTAAATAAACTTATCGGAGGGAAAAAAAGCCACACATTATTGTAAACTGCAGTTGGCACGAATGAGATGCCGAGCGCAGCTGTCAGGCAGTCTCTATCTGCTCTATGGGAGCATTATGGATTTAGTAGTCTATATCAACGACGTTTCATTTCCGGGATTGTTGATGTGCCGCTGGAAATTCCGCCAGATGTCCCTCATTTTCGGCCGGATGTCCGTCACCGTCCACTTTCTTTGTGTTTATTCTAAACTCTGGTGGATTTCTGAGGACTACGGTTAACTGCTCCTCAGATCTCTGCAGGGTAAATCCAGACAGCTAGCTAGACTATCTGTCCAATCTTTTTCTCTTGATTTTTCTCTCGCACGACTAAAACAACCTTTGAACGTACACATGGGGGTGTGAGCAGGATACCCAGGGCTTGGTTTACACCCATCGCCATTTCTAGCAACTGGGGGACCATAGGCAGGCTGGGGGATATCATACGAATGTTAAAAAACCTCATAAAGTGAAATGTTCATGCCATGGGACCTTTAAAGTAATGTGACTTGACTATAATATCCGCTGATATTTCTGCAACACAGTGAATCCCAAACTGTATCTTTCTTGCAGAGCAACATTAAATAGAATTTAATGTTTTATTTTTTTTGCCAAATAAATAAATAAGCAATAATAAAATTGACACAAAAAAAAAGTGACCCCAAAACAGTGATACGAACCAAACCATACATTTTGTGAACCGTTCCACCCCTAATACACACACACAAACACTAAAATGTACAGCCTGATGATTCTGAACAGACAAACTGTGTAACGCGATGCCAACGAGACACTCTTTCACAGCAACAAACCATTTATCATTTATATTGCATGTATTGTCATGTGAAGTCATTTCAAACGTGTCGAGGCCTAATGTTGAACAAAATACCTCTAAGTGCCTATCCGAGCTCTGAGTTCATTCACATCACCTAACGCTGCAGAGCTGCTGTGTACTTGGCCTTGTACCTGCTTAACAGGGGAAATGCTTTCTGACAGGCAAATAAGCCATCCAAGCAGAGAGGAGAAGGGCCCCGAAACTCAATGGAAAACATTTTCTGCTGACGTATCAGAAGCAAAGAGGTGGCCTATGGCGCCTAATAATGACATCTTCGACCAATTTAAAGCTTTTAGAAGATGGGGTTTTGCGATGCTAATGTAATTGGCCGACATTTGCCTTCAAATGAGGAAAAGAGGCACCCATATGCATTATTCAGTGAAGACGCAGTGAAGCTAGCTTATTGATTGAGCCATTACTCTGCAGAAGTGTGTGTGTAAGATTGTGACTTCTTTGCCAGGGGAAGAGCAGAGGAGGGGGGGGGGGTGACTTCTGGGGCCCCAGCCCCAAATGTTTTTCTGAAAAGCCCTGAATCTTTTAGGTTTTAAAAAATACCATCAACTGTTCTATGCTGCTACTAGTACTACTAATATGCTATGCCCTGAAGAAATCTGTATATAGTTGAGGAAATGTTCTTTTGGGGATCCTTGATTTACAATTAGAGCAGCCTAAATTATTATGAGATTTTGATTCAAATGTAGCAGATTTGTCAGCTAAACATTCATTCCCTTCCATGTTATGCCACTTAAAATAGTCACATTAGATTGGTTGATAAAGCAGCTACTTGAAATGTGTATTTTATTTTTTATTTTTGTGGCTTCTTTTGTATACCTCATTAACACTTACAAACTGATGTGACTGTGAACAGTTGTACTGAAAATCTAATAAAAACTAAAGTGAAAAAACAAAAGGTGGCATGAGTGAAAATGAGTCATCCTCAACATTTGCTGTGCTCTGGTGTCAGAATGATGAAGACAGTTGGATAACAATTAAATACAAAATAGGATGTAGGCTCTACAAGATGATTTTCTTCCTTGGCAACTATCATGTTTTCCCATGATGATGTACAGATTTTAAGCATCTCAAATGGCTTGAAAAATAATGCATGTAGCTGCCCGTGAATGGAAAAAGATTTTTTTTAGTTTTCTAAGTTTAGGCTAAGCCCCGAATGTTTACAATTTCTGTGTTTGCAGTGATGCCAAGAGTCCCGACCAAGCGCGTCTAAATATGACGCCAAAGGAGACGCCAAAGGAGACTTTTGCGTCAATTACAAACGCCAAAGGCACCTGACCAAGCGTCGCTAGTTGACGCAATGGGAGTGAGAATGTGTGACATGACACAAATTATGTACATGTACAGACACAAACGGAGACAAAGTTGTACAGAGGAGACAGAGCAAACTCTAAAGCACGTCACTGAGGCTGCTGAGGCAGACCAAAAACCTGCCAAGCATGAATGAATATAAGTGAATGAAGACGTGAGCGAACAAATGAGATCATAGCTGAGGCGGGATATGACGCACTGCACTGTGGTGGGCAACAGGGCTGGTTAGAAAGGGTAAACTATTTAATGTGGAGGAATGCCAGCACAAAAAAACGGAAATGGCTGTAGGGCTGCACGATATGTACAAAACATCACATGCTTTACCATGAATTTTATGAAATGAAGTTCTACGGACAGTATGTACTACATTTCTACGTAACTGTCTCTTTCACTGTGTAGGCCAGGGAAACTTGATTCATCTTTAAGTAGTTTCGTCTGGTATTGAGTCATGGTATTTTCATTGAAAGTGGTAAATCTGCCAATAGTGGTGAGATAACTTTGCCTGTTCTCAGTAAAAGTCTACTGTTTCAAGAGTCAACCAAGCTCATCTCCATATTTGTAATCTTCTTAATTTAAAGGGTCAGTTCACCCAAATTAATTTGAACATATTTTCTTACTTAACTCTAGTACAGTGGCTCCAAATTTGGTTTGCTTGTGACCCCTAATACAAAGTGAAATCTACTTGCGACCCCTGATCGTATGTCTATGGGTCTGGTTCATTTTGATCAAAGTGTGATTTGTCGTTTTTTTTAAAAGGCCTCAAAGAAGATGAGAAGTAATCAAAAGCTGAATTTATATTTAAATTTGATATCAAAGGGAGACTTATTTTCAACATGGTCCTGTAATGCTAAAAGACAGAAATAAAACAAACTTTTTTTAACAACTTTATGAATAAATAGCCACCATCAGTACACTACTAAATACAAAATCAATACACCTAAACCGTTTTCTGCTAATCAGAATCCATTGGCCCACAGATAATGTTCTACCAACAACAGATTCATAGATCTAAACACGATTGCCTCAGTTTAACCGAAGGTCAACGAAATTGTGTTTGTGCTGCTCAAAGTGCTGGAAAATTAAATTTAAAACCGCAACATCTCTCTCTAGAATGAGTGTTCCCGCTGATAATCTACAGAACACCCTGTGGAAAGTTTTCACAGGGACTATTTCCTTGGTAGAAAGTAGAGATGGTCCGTTGCCATTTTTTGCTTCCCGATACAGAGTCCCATTCCCATATTTTATTATGTTTTAACTACGCTATACTACTTCTATCTTTGTTGTAAGGCCTGGCTCAGGTTAAACTTTTTTTGTGAAACATGAGCATACACTAACAATGAATGCTGTCGAACTTTCTTTTATTATGCAGTTTGAGGAAAAAGAACATAAATAAACTACTTTAAAGTAGATTTTCTTCAGGGCCAAATTACGTGTTATCGATCCGGTGCATAAACTCCAGGACTTTCCGATACCAATACCAGCATTTTAGGCAACATCGGAGGCTTTTCTGATCGGTATTGGAACATCTCCAGTAGAAAGTAGGGATAGACCGATTATTGGCCCTGGCTGATTATCGGCCCGTTTTTTGGCAGTTTGCAGATTATCTGTATCAGCGTTTTATTTGCCTGATAACCAATAAAGTAAATTAATTGAAAAGTGTTCTACTTTGGCTCCGCTACAGCTCTGTGTCTGTCCCTCTGCTTCAGTTTCCGCCCACATCACTATCTAACTATACTTGACTGTGTATTATGTTGAAAGTTTCTAATTTATTAAATAATTGCTTAGAGCAGGGATCTTCAACAGGGGGACAGGGACCCCTAGGGGGTCCTCAGAGTCAATGCAGAGGGGCCTCCAAATTATTGTTAATTTTTAAAAGTTTTTATTTGAAAACATGGATCCAACATATTATTATTATTAGCAAATTAAAATGCCACTTCTTACTGGCCTATAGGTAAGGCCATCCACATATACATTTAATCCTAAGGATTCACTGTGCCACATGTATGTGTAACATTAAAACTTAAATTATAAAATAATGTCAACAATTATTAGGCTATTTTAATAGCTTAGTATGCAAAAAAGGTATATATAAAGGCTTCAGGCCACGCTACATGTTATTGTAGTTTAATATGCAACTTCATTTTTATACAATACATGTAGTAGGGGGCCCTGCTCCAGCTCTCTTTCAGTTAAGGGGTCCTTAGCTTAAAAAACATTGAAGACCCCTGGCTTAGAGCATTTAAACAAAGGTTTGTGTTAGAGTTTGTAACATTCCAAAATCTTAGTTTTTAAAGATTTAAATTTTCACTGTAAATGCACATCAGTTCCAAATATCGGCTATCGGTTTCATTAACTACTAATAATCAGTATCAGTATCGGCCTTGAAAAAACAGTATCGGTCGATCCCTATTAGAAAGTAGTTCCAGTGAGGTCTGTAGATTATCCTGAGTGACCAGGACATTGTTTTTGAAAGGACATGCAAATGTTTCATTTTTAACATATCATTTGTAAATGCTTTGAGCATAACAGCAACAAACAAAGTTCCATTCACAATGCATGGGGAGTGGAGGCCTAAATGTCAAAGATAAATAACTCAAAACCTGGGCTGGAAACCACTAACTGAGAAAATGTATTTATTTTTATTTGGATGAACTGACCCTTTAAAGGCATTATCACTTGTTTTAAGAAAGTCCTAGTGTGAGACTGCATCGAAAACAAGGAACATTATTATTTAGCCTTGTGTGAAGGAAAAACCTGTAACCTTTTTAGATCTGTTTTTGATCAACAGAAATTACAGCAGCAACTTCTGCATTGCAATTTTCTACTTGTGATGCTCCCTGCACATTGGAGAGAAATAAGAAGGCCCACTGGATGTATGAAATGGAGGCAGTGAGTTATCGTTCTGGCGATTATTGACCTTCTTGTCGGTGCTGTGCTTGCCGGGCTTGGGGGGCAGCGAGTAGTAGTGGCAGATAGAGCCGGACAGGTTGTCCATCAAACTCAACTCTCCCTCCATTGAACCCTGGGCGCCCAGGGAGACCGAGTCAAACTGGGCTCTCCGCTGGACAAACTTCAGATGATGCAGAGGTAAAAAGAAAGAGCAGAAAAATAGAGAAAGAGGGGACAGAAAAAGTACAAGGACGGGGGGGAAAAGGAAAGACAGAAGTCCAGACAGAGACACATGAATAAATGTGGAAAGCAAGAGTGGATCACAAAGAAAGAAAGGGGAGGATAAAGACAGTCGATCAGGTAGGAACAAACAGAAACAAGACAAAACAAACACATCCGAGTAGGAGATCGAGATAATCCTTAAAACCTTTCATTACTTACTATTCATACCTGTATGCGTAGTACTAAATAACTTAGTAAAGACTTTTATGCAGGAACTGAATATATACAACCATAGGCTCTCATATGTTACCATTTAACTCCACACGGGGGTACTATCACACTGCAGTAGAGCTGCTCTCCCACAGAGCTGGAGAAGAGATTGCTGCTTAACTATACATGTTTTGGAAGAGTGGCGGAGGAAGACGGATAACTATCTTAGAGGGGGGGAAACATAACGATAGTGAGACCTCTATTTCCTATCCCCAAAAAGTTCCCTGCTGTCTGGAAATAGCTGCTGAAGTGAACAACAAGGCCCTGTGGCCCAGCTTTCCCATGGCACTGCGACCTCTCTGTGACTGGCATGTCCTCTACAGGGACCAGACACACACACACACACACACACACACACACACACACACACACACACACACACACACACACACACACACACACACACACACACAACTGTAAACCACGCTGATATGGGTCAGTATGAGTTACTCAGAATAATACGTTTGCATATCCAGTATATTTTATATTTACAATTATGACCCTGATTTTGGATACATCACACCTACATGCACCCAATAATATTTCAATTTATTATGCTAGTGAATATGTCCTAACATGGCCATATACGCCAGGGTTTGTTTACATATGGGTCATAGTTATTACATTGAGACAGTGAAGAGACATTCCTCCCTCCGTTATTTCACATACCGTCCTACATGCTCAGTGTCCCTCAGCATGGGCCAGAGAATTAACTTAACGGTTTGGATTGGAGTCAGACCTAATGACCGGAGACGTGCGGGTCATCTGACTGGCCTCACAGCCTGGCCCGCAGCAGGAAGTGACCTCAGAGCATCTGTCATGTCATGCAGTAGGCTGCGCGGACCACTGAGAATTGAACAATCTGACCTAGACAGTATCTTACAGTAATGCGTATCTCAATTTACTAATCACGTGCAAATAGGGCTTAAGGCATACATAGCGAAGGCATGTAGCTATAAAGTCTTGCACTTTGTCCAGTAGTGTACACACACATGTACAGTGGGGCAAAAAAGTATTTAGTCAGCCACCAATTGTGCAAGTTCTCCCACTTAAAAAGATGAGAGAGACCTGTAATTTGCATCATATGTACACTTCAACTATGAGAGACAAAATGAGAAAAAAAATCCAGAAAATCACATTGTAGGATTTTTAATGAATTTATTTGCAAATTCCTCAGGAAACTAAGTATTTGGTCACCTACAAACAAGCAAGATTTCTGGCTGTCACAGACCTGTAACTTCTTCTTTAAGCGGCTCCTTTGTCCTCCACTCATTACCTGTATTGATGGCACCTGTTTGAACTTGTTATCAGTATAAAAGACACCTGTCCACAACCTCAAACAGTCACACTCCAAACTCCACTATGGCCAAGAGCAAAGAGCTTTCAAAGGACACCAGAAACAAAATTGTAGACCTGCACCAGGCTGGGAAGACTGAATATGCAATAGGTAAGCAGCTTGGTGTGAAGAAATCAACTGTGGGAGAAATTATAAGAAAATGGAAGACATACAAGACCACTAATAATCTCCCTCGATCTGGGGCTCCACGCAAGATCTCACCCTGTGGGGTCAAAATGATCACAAGAGTGGTGAGCAAAAATCCCAGAACCACATGGGGGGACCTAGTGAATGACCTGCAGAGAGCTGGGACCAAAGTAACAAAGGCTACCATCAGTAACACACTACGCTGCCAGTGACTCAAATCCTGCAGTGCCAGACGTGTCCCCCTGCTTAAGCCAGTACACGTCCAGGCCCGTCTGGAGTTTGCTAGAGAGCATTTGGATGATCCAGAAGAGGATTGGGAGAATGTCATATGGTCAGATGAAACCAAAATAGAACTTTTTGGTAAAAACTCAACTCGTCGTGTTTGGAGGGGAAAGAATGCTGAGTTGCATCCAAAGAACACCATACCTACTGTGAAGCATAGGGGTGGAAACATTATGCTTTGGGGCTGTTTTTCTGCAAAGGGACCAGGACGACTGATCCGCGTAAAGGAAAGAAAGAATGGGGCCATGTATCGTGAGATTTTGAGTGAAAACCTCCTTCCATCAGCAAGGGCATTGAAGATGAAACGTGGCTGGGTCTTTCAGCATGACAATGATCCCAAACACACCGCCCGGGCAACGAAGGAGTGGCTTTGTAAGAAGCATTTCAAGGTCCTGGAGTGGCCCAGCCAGTCTCCAGATCTCAACCCCATAGAAAATCTTTGGAGGGAGTTGAAAGTCTGTGTTGCCCAGCGACAGCCCCAAAACATCACTGCTCTAGAGTAGATCTGCATGGAGGAATGGGCCAAAATACCAGCAACAGTGTGTGAAAACCTTGTGAACACTTACAGAAAACGTTTGACCTCTGTCATTGCCAACAAAGGGTATATAACAAAGTATTGAGATGAACTTTTGTTATTGACCAAATACTTATTTTCCACCATGATTTGCAAATAAATTCATTAAAAATCCTACAATGTGATTTTCTGGATTTTTTTTCTCATTTTGTCTCTCATAGTTGAAGTGTACCTATGATGAAAATTACAGGCCTCTTTCATCTTTTTAAGTGGGAGAACTTGTTGGTGGCTGACTAAATACTTTTTTGCCCCACTGTACATAATGTACAAGCAACACCAAAAAAGCTTCCTCACCTCCAGCGGGGGCTCCAGGCATGAAGGCGGGTCTTCTCTGATGTAAACAGAGTCTCTGGTTATATCAGCAGTGGGCGAGTCCATAGGACCGTCTCTGTCCTGCTCCCTGTCCCCTCCTCCGCTGGACCTCCAGGGTGAACCCCCAGCACTGGAGCGGTCCATGCCCAGCGCCAGAGGGTGGAGCTGGGGTGACCGCGTTGCCATGTCCCCTTCTATCTGGCGCTCCAGCTCCAATTCCGCCTCCAGCTCCGCCTCCTCCTTGGCTTCCTTGTTGCTCTCCTCCAGGTGCTTCATCAGGACAGCAATGACAACGTTGACCAGGACAAACTGAGCGGTCAACACGAAGGAGACAAAGTAGATGGGAGAGACCACAGTATTGTAGCAGGTGCTGCTGTCCTGGGCGGCGCAGTCCCTCAACGTGTCCTGGAAGAAACATGAAAACATGACACAAGCACATCAGCTGAAGCTTCACCAGCAAGCAGTACTCTACACACATACCTCATTTCCACTTCATGGAACAGCTACCTCGACTCAACTCGACTCGTTTCAAGATTTCGTGAAACTGCCGCGACATTATTTTTAATGCTTTAAACAGAAGAATGTCTGCAACTCGTAAATTGACCACTGCAAGGTTTTGTGGGGCGCCATTTTTAAAAATCTCAGTCAAGTTAATAAAAAACAGTAGCCTGGCTATTTAAAAATGGCAATTTTGTACAGGACTTGGGAGACTGTGTCGCGCAAGTGATGATTCTGGTAACAATTCTCTCTGACCAGTCAGAGGTCTGCAGTATTTTACCTCCACCTTTTAGTATGGGCTCAGCTCGCTTGGACGATAATACCCAAAAGAGTACGATGTACCAGGTACTATCCACGACGTTTGCTAACGGAAAACCAAAAAAAAGGGATTTCCAATGCAGCAAAACAGAACATTGCTGTTGGATGATTATACAAAACCCTGGATTACATTCAATGAGGACAGTTTAAATGTCCAATGGCAAGGCTTTCTTTTTAAGGATGGCATTGCCGGTGAGTCAGTCAGTCAGTCCTGGAACTATTGGAAGGCTTGAAATGTAATTTTGCCAAAAGAAAAAAAGCCTTCTGACTTGTGATCCGTTTTTCATCTAGCACCACCAGCAGGTCAAAGTTCTCTAAAAAAAAAGTAAAAGAATTCCAGCTTCTTAAATGTGAATATGTTTTAGTTTCTTCACTCCTCTGTGACAGTAAACTGTATATCTTTTGAGCTGTGGACAAAACAAGACATTTGAGGACGTCAACTTGGGGTTTGGAAAACACTGATCGAAATTGTTCACCATTTTATAAACCAAACAACTAACTGATTAATCGAGAAAATAATCGAAAATTAAAATAATCGTCAGTTGCAGCCCTACTTCAGCTACAGTATGCTTAAAGTTAGGGAAAGATCATGTTGATGGTACAAATGGTAACAAAACCATAAAAATGGGACATGAAGTCAGGTCTCTGGTGCCATCTACTGCCATCCATCACTGCAACCTCCATGCTCTTACTTTCTAAAGGGCCCACCACTACTACTGGCACTGAATTTCATTCAAACCTTTATTTAAGCCTTGAAAATGTTAGCAAAGGAACTTAACTGTGTAGCATAATTGTCCAATATAAACAAGATTTGTAGGGATTCTGGATAGATAAACAACCATATGAAAGTGTTTGAAAAAGTTATTATGAGGTAACTGGCAAAATAGCTGCTAATATATTTATTGTCTTCAAGCTAAAATGTGTACACATCTAGTACTAAAAGAGTACAATGACGGCTAACATTTACTACTATTATTTGGCCCTGGATGTAAAACAAACAGTAGGGAAGGACAGCACTGAATTGTTGCCGTCTGCAAAAAAAGTGGTCCCCACACCAACACATCACCACTAAATCTGCCTCTTGGAGCCAAAGAGTAACGATTACAACTCGGCTTCAATCGGCAGTGTTAAAAACAACGGTCAAAGCTAGAAAATCTTGGTGGAGTCATGGACTCAGACCTGAATGTCAACAGCCACATGAAGACAATTACAAAGTCAGCCTACGATCACTTTATAGGGTAATGTCGTATTTTCCAACCTGGACCCCATCTCCCCATGCATTTGGGTCTAATGGACTGATGTGAAGAAAAATTGTTGAAATTGTTCCAGTATTGAGCGAGATCGCAGTGACCGACCCTTGCAAACGCAGCTACAATTTAACCTAATGGGGAAATTGTGCAGCCTTGATTTTTTGTCCACAAAAGTGATTGTTCTTGCCACTGACGGGCTCAGATTGTTATCAAAAGTGTCTGACAACAACATTGATCTCATGAAGGTGACTTCTTGTCACAGCGGTGAGGAGACTAAGATGGGCAGCGAGTCGGGAGAAAGGCGTTCAGGGAGTTGTTTTGGAGTAGGCTACTGAAATTACAGGTTTGTGTTATCTAAAAGATTTTCAGTGCCGTGGCTCAATTTTTAAATGATTTGGAGATGTCTCAGCAGGAGACAACTGATAACTGTAACAGTGTCTTTATGAGTCTCCCTAAAACATAAATCAGACAGCTGCAGCTGATTCAGAACGCTGCTGCTCGAGTCCTCACTAAGACACAGTAAGTGGATCCCATCACTACAGTTCTGAGGTCTGTACACAGGCTTCTTGTCTCTCAAAGAATTAAATTCAAAATACTTCTGTTGGTTTATAAAGCACTGAATGTCATTTCTGATCTGCTGCTACATAATGAACCATCCAGGCCTCTCAGGTTGTCTGGGTCAGGTCTGCTTTCTGTCCCCAGAATCCATACTAAACACAGAGAAGCAGCGTTCAGTTTTTATGCACCACATACTTGGAACAAACTACCAGAAAACTGCAGATCTGCTGCAACTCTCAGTTCTTTTAAATCAAGGCTGAAGACCTTTCTTTTTGATGCTGCCTTTTTCTAAATCAAGTCATTTGTTCATTTCTTACACTGCACTGTAACTTTAATTCTTCTATTTCATACATCATTTTTTTATGTAAAGCACTTTGAATTGCCTTGTTGCTGAAATGGGCTATATAAATAAAGCTACCTTGCCTTGCTTTGCCTCTTGTGTTCCTGCTGGATGAATGTGCATATAGATAAGAACGAACGAGCAGCATGTGTATGTATGTCTTCAGGACCTCACACTGAAGTGTAAGCTTTACCTTCATTATGCCATTCCAGTTGTCTCCAGTGGAAACTCTGAAGAGCAGCAGAAATGCCATCCCAAAGTTTTTGAATGTAGCATAGCGGCCCAGACCTTCACATGGGTGGAGTTCATCACAAACTGGGGAGACAAGGAGGGAGGAGCAGGGCCGGGATGAAAAAGAAGACAGCAAAGGAGAGAAATGAACATAAAGAGAGTCGTAACAACAGAGGGCTTTTGCAATCAAATGTTAATAATTCTAATACTTACTCTAAAAGAGAAATCAATATGGCAATTCATCAAAGGGTTTTAGTAAGCAATTAACATCAGATAGATTAAACCCACAGAGGGGAGAATTAAATGCGAGTGTGCGAGTCTTTGTGTGCCTGACTCCCTTTATACATAGTGCATGTGTCCTTACTCAAGTCACCAAACAGCTCCACTCCCAGCGCTGCAAATATGAAGAAGAGGAGCATGAAGAGAAGACCCAGATTCCCCACCTGCAGAGAGACAACAGGAAGAGAGAGGCATTAGTCAGAGGAGAGAAATCCACGGCAGAATGACCCAACAACGGGGGACAACAAACAGCTGATTCCAGCGAGAAAACGAACGGAGGGTCATGATGAAGCAGCCAAGAGAAAATGTAAACTATGGCAATCGACAAGTTGCTAAACCCCACCTGAACAGCGATTGTCCAATTATAGCTTAGTGTCTGTAACTAGGCACGGTAGGCCTGTCAAACTTGGGATTTGGTGTTGAAGTGGGGAGCATGGGGCTGCAGTAAGAGAGAATTCAAGGAGTTGCGATGGTGGTTTCTTTCTTTTCACTCTTTCCAAAACCAGAACGCCGTGCTTGAGCTACGTTACTGGTTACTGACTGCACAGCGTTCGTCGTTCGACTGGTCGTGACTGTTTTCCCAGGATGGCGCCTGCCTGTATATGCGAACGGTACTGTCTTTATAAACTCTAATCTTTTTAATAAACTGTCTGTACACTTACAAAGTTCTCAATGCTTCAGTTTACATGTAGGGATCCCTCATTATGCTACCGTGGAAGTGTGGTGCTATTTTGAGCCTTGTTAGTGGTATAGAAATAGTGATTTCTTTTTACTTTCGCGTGGCCCCGACGTCTAGCGTTATAAGCTAATTAGCGGTTTGCCCTAAAAGTGGTCAGATTCGATTAGCATGAAAACAAATCCCAGAGAACGGTCGACTCTGTACCCATGTGTTATTAACCCCTAGGTTCATTTTGCGATTGGCCTTCAACAGTGTTCATCTGCTTTAACATAAGCCCAAAATGTTAGCACATCTGGCTAACTAGCTGAGTAGTATTAACTGGGCTTTACTTGAGCATTTCATACGACTTTATTTGGTAAACATAAAAAAGCCCTGCTGACATCTAGCACGTCGACTGTGTAGTATTTCCCCACTATATAATATAGACTGACGTTAGCAGCTCTGTCCTGCTCTGTTAGATTTGAAGAAAGTTTAGACTCAAGCAATTGCAGCTAAACTCGAAAGGCGAAGTCCCTCACCTTCCGGTGGAAGGTGACCTTATTTCGACAAAAAAAAGAAAAGAAAGTACGGTAGGGGTGGGAATCACCCCACGCTTCAAATGATGCCCCCAAAGGAAAACGTTTTCAACATCTGTTTTAGCTAAAAAGATAAATGTCTCTGTTTGTTCGTCTCACTTCAATTTTATTGCTGCAAAATGGGATTGTCAAGCAGACAAACTGACCAACACATATATAATAAAAGATCGATACTTGGCGTCCGTGTATCGATGCAGTATTGCCACGGACAATGGACATACTATGCGTTATCAACAATGTTCGTCCATTTAGAAGATAGTTTTGCAAGTGAAGAAAGTCTCAGTTTGTCGTAAAACTGTTGACATATAAGACTGTGAAATTATGTAATTAGAAAGTCTACTCGCCCCAAAGTTGCATAAGCGATGTCTTACTGAAGGTTTGACGCCTGTGTGTTTCGTACTGGGATGTAACGTTACTCAAACGAGCAACAGATCTTGCTGAACTTTGCTGGATAAAACAAATCAGGTAAGTATGTGTTGTGGAACAGAGCTAAGCTAGCTAGATATTAAGCAAGCGGAGCAGCAAGTGAGGTGACGTATATTGCGCGAGACGAGATATGTAGTTCACTGAGCAGTTTGACACAACACTAAGTGGTACTATGACCTTATGGAAACTACAACAAGCTGTGCCTTCCCTGACTTGCAATATGTTGTTTTAAATTGACGGACATCATATGTGTAATTCATGGCTCACTTTAAACGGGATCCAAAAATTATTTTTGTTGTTCTTACGAAATAAGATCCCATGGGATCAATCTGAATGGGGAGGGACTTCCTCCTTTCTATTTCCAGGTCTTCTGCATGGATCATCAACTGGTAAGAATGCTGACTTTTTGCTTGGGGCACGCAGCTTTTGCCTCAGCTGTTTAGGACAATATCATATACATATTCATATTCAAGAGCCCTCGGCAGGGTTTGGGTTTCCACAGCTCGAAACATTAAAAGGTAAGGAGTGTCAGAGAGGGCGTTATCAATCGACTCTTTACACCAGCTGCTTTTGTCTACCTTTGTCTGAAATCAAGGACCTATTGTTTCAAAAATGACTAAAATTGCCAGGTGGTAAATCTGTCACCATTATCACTGTAAACTGCAAGCATGAATGCCATAAATGAGTGACTGACACAAAGGAGTAAAATAAGCCCAATCTGAATAAAATATAGACAAGAGTGAAAAGGATAATGGGGAAGAACAGCTTTGATACAGAGTTGGGTTTAGGTAATGAAAAGCTTTAGGATTTGTCGCTGCTGCTACTGTCAATGCTAATCAGCATGTGGCAACCTGCTCACTCCCACCACCCGCTATTATCGGATTTATTAATCATAAACACCTCTGACAAGCTCTAGGAGCAATTAGCCTGGAACAACACTGACTTTCTCTTTGAATGACAGACAGAGGTAGAATCAAAGAATGCTGTGAACATAGGACTGAGCGTTATTTTCTCTCTCAAGCTGAACACAGAAGTTGTTTTAATTTACCAACTCCACCACTCTCAAAAAAAAACCCTGAAGCTACATTCACTTCCCCGTCTCTGCAGGAGGTGGTTATGCAAATAAGAGTCTCTAGAATTGGCAAAAAAGCTCATGGGAAACGATGCCCTGAAACCAGAAGACTTTGTACCAAAACGAAATGCTCCTGGGATGTAATTTTAAGGACAGCTTCTGTGGGACGTGTTAGGAAAATGAAAGATCCACGGAGAAAAAATAAAGATGTGGAAGGAAAAGAGAATTTGTGGTGGCTTTGGTGGATGTTATTTAACAGAGTTCACTGTGTACCTGAGGCAGGGCTTGCATAACGGTGTCCAGCAAAGCTCTCATCCCCACCGCCATCTTCAAGAGCTTCAAAACTGTGGGGACACAAACATACAGAAAATGAAAAATGTACTTACCAATATTAAGATTGTTCAGTCTTTCATTAGAGAACAGGGACTTGTGCCATCACGCCTCATAAGTCTCTGTGCTTATACTGTAGCCTGACAAGCCAGACCCACATCAAGATGTTGGGTCTAGGAACTAACCATTGGCAGGGCTCAATCCGAGGGGCGGGATTAACGGTTGTCTTTCAAATTCCCTCTGCACACAATTGATAGCGCTACAACCAACCAGAGCGACGCTAGTTGATAGATTAAACCTTTGCCGTATCCGGTCGGCAAAACTCTGAACAAATCTTCCTTTTTTAAGAATGACTTCAGTGCCGTTCTTTGTTCTTTTCTCAAAGAAAAGCTTAACTCCAAGTCTTCCAGAGTCGTGGCCAAAGCCGCTGTTCGCCAGCAGCAGCAGCCATCTTCTTTGTTTTCAAGTAGCAGGGAATTCACGTGGAACCGTCACAACTCTGCCGTCATTATATTAAGCCCGCTCACCGACTCTATACACGATGTGATTGGCCTGACTAGAGTTTGGTTTTTCCAGCTCGCAAGCCAACGGAGAGTTGCTAGACTGACCCTGGCTGCAAATTACATTTGCTGCCGCTAGGGTGCGTCTAGATTTCTAGGCTACTTATACGGAACTTTCCAATGGTTACCTGGCAGACTCGACAGTGCGACAGTTCCGTTTTCTGCACGAGGGGGACAAAAGTTGCCATGTACTTCACTACATTTTTGTTTTAATTGGTTATCTCACCGCCTTTGTTACTGGAGCATGTATAGCCTATGATTTAGATACACTCATCAAAGGAAGCACGGGGATTGGATTAAGTGCTGCGGACCTTGAGATGATCACTGCCCAAAGCAGCTTCCAACCGACCAGCCGGACCAAGCGCCATCGTGGGTGGTGTGAGAAGGAAGGGAGCCAGGATAAGATCTAGTCTGGACTAACTTGGGCTTGCCCAGCAACGGGAGCATCGGAGACTGCTGCGCCCACATCTTTGCACAGACGTGGATCCATCGTGGCATCCTGGATCAGGCTGTTACAATTGTCACAGCGCAGGACGAGGGTAGGCAGACTCTGTGTTTAGATCAGATGATGCTTGGTGCTCAAATGTAGTCAAAGTGCATGGACAAGGTTTCCCAGATGTCAATTTTTTTTTTATCTTAAGATGCGGCCATATTTTCTGCTCTGAGATCACCAGTGTTTTTGTTGCTGCTGTTTACATACCTCCTGATGCAAATAACAAAAATGTGCTACAAGAATGCACTGCTGTTTTTATTTTTCTTGTGTAGCATAAAGGGACTAACTGCATTTCGTTTCACAACCCTGTCTTGTACAATGACAAATTAACTTTTAACCTTATACAGTTTAAGCAGGAATAATAATAATAACAATAATAATAATAATAATAATAAATTGTGTACTTTTTGAATTAATTAAATAATGTTGCTTTAAATGTCTCATTGTATCCCTTTACTAATGAAAAACATAAATTATCATTGCCTAAAGTTCTTCATGGGTTCCGAAATTTTTCAACTTAGGAGCCTCGGGTAAAAAGCCAGCGTCAAGCCATGTCTGCAGCTTCATTTAAAGCTGGCAAATTTAAAGATCCAATCAAACAGCACCTGGAAAACTGCTGCTGATATCTGCATGGGGTCCTCATGCACTAATGGGTGTAACTAAAACGTCAAAACAATGAAGTCATCACACATTTCTCAGCAATCGCAGCTTCCTGCCCATCTTATCAAATCAAACTACAGTTCTCTCCATCGCATCCTTTTGAGTTGTAATAATAAAAAAATATTAAAGATGGCAACACCAGGACCCTGAAACAGAAGCAGCTAAATGCAATTCAGCCATCGCTCATTGTATTATTTACACTGCTGCTTTTTCTACTGAAGCATGAAAGTATGTCTTCTGTTATAATGCCCATATAGGTTTGCACTGAACACCTCTACATACCAATAATACACTTGATTAGACTCTGTGATAAGCAAAGGCAACTGGACTTGCTAGAAATTCTTGAAGACGTTGTGCCTCTCATTTAAAAGGCTTCTTTAGTTCTGACTGACTAGTGGGGAGTTCCAGATATTTTTTTTTGAAAGAGTATTTCATTAGGCATTTCAGGCCTTTATTTTTATAGGACAGCTGAACACATGAAAGGGGAGAGAGAGGAGGAATAACATGCAGCAAAGAAATATGTGAAAAGTGTGGACATTGCTGTCCTCAAATGTGTGTCCTTCAGTTGCAGGTGTACTGCTGGGTCCTGACCTGAGGAGCTGGCTATTCTATGTTGGGTAATGCGCTTGTGGACCGCTTGTTTTGTTTCCCCAAATGTACAGGTCTGTGCATTCCTGTGAGTGTCCCAAACTGGGCTTGATTGACATCTCCATCACTGTCTTATGACTGTAGCTCTGTCGCATCTCCTAAGGTTTTCAGGTTACAGACCGGATTTCAAAGAGCTAAATAGCAGTGAAAAAAAATATGCACTAACAATTCAGACACGTCTATTGTTGGGCATAGAATCAAAGTTGTCAAATTCTGATCGTGAGAGTCGTGAAAGCAGAGATGAAAACTTTAGCTTTAAAACAGCAGAAGATGTAACTTGTGCATCTATATTGGCGAGGAAAGTTAAAATGTGATTACAATGGAACCAGTGTGTAAACAATACAGTGTGAACATGAGACACATGTTGATGCCAGATAAGAAATGAGCCAACTATTGTAACCGGCCAAATCGCAGTGTCAAACACACACACACACACACACACACACACACACACACACACACACACACACACACACACACACACACACACACACACACATTGCACACAAGAGCATGTGTTTGTGCCTAGTCTTCTGTGTGACAGTAATCAGTAACGACTTCCATGCTACTTCTTTTATTGCACATTCAGTAATCAGACAAAACAGATGAGCTTCCCTGCTGCCCGTCTCCTCTCCTCTTCCTCCTGTTTCCTCCCCTCCAACCTTCTCTTATCTTTAATTACCTGGACAGTAATCGGCCCGAAGCACACAGGCAGTTTTGCTTTTCCCTTCCTCTTCTTCCCTCCTGCCAAAGTCTTTTGAACCTGAATTCCCTCATTCTGCACCTCCTCCAACCATTTCCACCATGTACTCCCTATCCAGATATACTGTATGATCTCTGTCTCTCTCACCCACCGACATACCTTTCCTCTGTTCATTTATCTCCTGCTCATTCCCTTCATCTCAACTTTTTTAACTCTAACATCCATTGCCCCTCTTTTCCAACTTCTCATAATCTATTTTCAGGTCAGACGTTGTTCATCATCCCTGCCTCCTCCTTTTGTTCCTCCTCTCTTCCCTCTCTCCTCTCATTTTTCCCCTCCATACCTAGTTTCAGTTTCCCGCAGCTCAGTTCACTTACTGTCACAACGTGTCTCGACTCTCGCCCACCCTTAGCTATCTTTCCTCATCTCTCCCATTTCTCAGTCTTTGTCTCTATATTTTAGCTCTCTGCTCCTTCTCAGTGCTTGTGTTTGTCAGTGTACTGTGTTTCCCTGTGCCATCTGGTCGACTCACACGTGCCCGCACCCTGCTGAGACATGCCATGTTAAAGTGATAAAGAGAGGAGTCCCAGGGACGTGGCTGGTTTACAAGGCATCTTAAAAGTACAGCACCAGAAAAGAGAGAAAAAGAGTGTGTACGTGTGTGTGAGAGAGTGTGTCAGGAAAGGGTTGTGATGGATGGATGGATGGATGGTCAGGTGGAGAGGCAGAGGGTGCATACCTCGTGCGATCCTCAGCACTCTCATGATGCGGATAATGGTGGGGTTAATGGGCAGTGTGTTGCCATCAATCTCCTCCAGAGTGATGCCCATGATGGACAGCAGCACGATGGCCAGATCCAGCTGGTTCCACCTACACACACACACACACACACACACACACACACACACACACACACACACACACACACACACACACACACACACACACACACACACGTCCTTTTAATTTCAAAACCAATAACTTGTGATGACTTCCCAGAAAGCTGGAATGACTTTTTCCATTTTGGATATCGGAAAACTAAAATGATGTGTACTATGTGACAATTGAATTGTAGATATCTGAAATTGGAGTTCTTCCTAGTAAGAATTATGTTTCATATATATCGACAATGTTCATTCTGGATAGAAAAAAATGACATTGTGGATATCTGAAATGTTCTTTTTGACTAGGAAGAATTGAATTTTGATGTTTGTTGTTTGATTAGTTCTTATCGACATCTTGAAACTTTTTCCCCGCTGTGAAAACTTGTCACTAGAATACAATGTAACCGACAGGAATCCAGCTGCAGTGCTTTGTGAAGGAGCAAACAACAAGCTTTCTACAACCTTTTGAGGTTACAGGGGTTAGTGTTTGACACACACAGTTAACTTATCACATTACACACTTTAAATTTAGAGACAATTTTGTGGATGCACAGGAGTGTGCAGACCATTTCAGTGTTATGAGGCAGGTAGAGCACTGGTATCGTTTCATTTTAGAGACTGTTCTCCCCCCGAAAAACGCTTCCATAGGTCAATTGTTCAAGTAGCAATTCCAACTTATATTGACGCTTGTAGGGGCAGCGCCCTCTAGTGGCCACCCGTAATTATTACGGGAGCAAAGCAGGAAGAAAGGGGACAGAGTATAAGGAGGCAGATTGGAGCGGTGGATGGTTCAAACAAACAGGAATTTCAGCCAGGAAACGTGGGATCGTGTCCCCCGTTTGAAAATAAAAGTAAACTGTGAGTTTTTTTATTTAAACTTTACAGAACACAAACCGAACCACGCCACATTCTGCGTCAGATTAGAAACCGAAAATGAAGCAACGTGACAGATGATTTTAACCTAAACCACAATCTTTTTCTAAATTTGACGAAGTAGTTTTGGTGCCTGAACCTAACCAAGTAAGTTTTGTGCCCAACAACGTGTTATAACCGGGCCGTTACGTTCTGTCGTTTAGATATGAGGACGGAAAATGCTCCTGTGGGTCGTATTAGACGGTAGGAATAAACTAGCCTGGCTCCGCCCTCCTACGTACTTCCGCTCAATTTTCATTTTCCTTCAGTACTACGTCTGGGTTTGCGGTATATTCGCGGTTCAGCGAACAGAGGGAGTGGCTGAGGACGATGACGTTTGAGTTGTAGTTCAGTAATGGCGGCGGAGAAAGATGTGAGCGAAGCTATTTGGTGTATTGTGGCAACGCTGCCCAATATCCAGAAGTTAAAACCTGAGCAAGAACAGTTTTTGCTGAGTTTTGTTGGTGGCCATGATGTTGTGGCCATCCTCCCCACGGGGTTCGGGAAAAGTTTGATTTTCCAGCTCGCTCCGTTAGTGGTGAAGGAGTTGGCTAAGGCGAACACTAGCGATGCTAAGCCGACGTCACGACCAAACGTTAGCGATTGGTTATGGCAGATCCAGAGTGGCTCTGGGCAGATCCAATAGTTTTAAACTTCAACAGAGTACCCGCCTTCAAGGAAGTTAACACTTGTCAATGGAGAGTGGCCAGACTCTCTGGACCAATGAAATGTACCAGAGTCTGGTAGGACCAGGCTAGGAATAAACAAACTATATCGTTGTATGGTTTAGAGCACAGATCTTCAACAGGAGGTCCGCAACCCCTAGAGGGTCCTCAGAGTCAATGCAGGGGGGCTGCCAAATTATTGTTAAATGTTTTTTTTTAATACTTTTTTTTAAAAATATGTCTGAAAATATACATTAACATGAATGCAACATATTATTAGCAAAGACAAATCGGCCTATTTGTAGAAAACAACAACAACCTCAACATACAGGTGCCTGCCACATGTATGTTTGACATTAAAACATGATATATGAATATGTAAATAATAGCTAGTATTGTAGGGCACCATAAAAAGGTAGGCCTCTGTGTAAAGGCTTAAGGCCACCTTACACGTTATTGTAGGCCCAGTATATATAATATGCAACTTAATTTTATACAATATATGTAGTAGGGGGTCCCTGCTCGTATCTCTTTCAGGTTAGGGGTCCTTGGCCTAAACAATGTTGAAGACCCCTGGGTTAGAGGACTTGTTGCCATTTTAATGTATCATAACGATAGATATGGTACACTCAGATCAGTAGTCGGCAGACTACTTTCTTTCCCAGGTACTGTAACTTGTGTAACTTGTAAAGCGTTTTCCAGCCCCTGTGCAATCAATGTGCACTGAACAAAATGTTTGGAACAAAATAAGAGAACAAAAAGTCAGTGATGATTAGTGGTGGGTGGTCGTCCTAATCAGGTTTGTCAACGTCCATCAGCAGCATTCAGAGTCCAATCCGTAGTTTATCGCGCACATCCTCATTTAGATACTCAAAGTGTGTGAATCAAGAAAAATCAAGTTAAAAGCCAATGAGATTTTCAAAGTAGCCATGGGGGTCTTGGCTAAATGTTGTGTTTGTGTGTTCCTGTGTGTTCCTGTATGTTTAGGTAATATCAAACTGGACCACTGCCAAATGCAAAAAGGATAATGGTCTACTCTGGCAAAGAGAATGGACATCATGGAGCCCTTGGTGGTCAGCCCTGGTCCAAAAACATGACGCCTCCACTGAGATGTGTGTGTGTTAGTGTGTGTATTCACGTGCATGCATGTGTATGTGATGTGTGGTAGTACACATTTGTGCTGTTGTGATTGCGTTTGTTCGTTATTGTGTGGTTTTCAGTGGGAAGCCAGGGATTTCAAAGCTATGAAATCATCTAAGGCAGCGTGTTTTATGGGTGTTTTACGAGGCCGTTTGTATTCATACAGGCCTCACTGGGAGCCGTCCACTGGAGCACCTTAGCAAAAGCTCATTTAAGCTCTCCGAATGCTGCCTCAGATTTTCCACATGACTCAGAGGTTAAAAAGCGGTACCTTTAACCACCACTCTATTACACTGTCACATCCACTCAAATGTCAAAACGCTAAACGGCGAGGTCAATGTTTATTCAGGATTCCTGTCTGATTGGTGTCGGAAATGTTTGACAAAGGTCATAACGTTACTTTGGGAAGAATGGCGGTTAAATACTGACTTGTCCTTGAAGAAGCGTCGGAAGCCGAGGGCCACCAGCTTGAAGACCGACTCCAGAACAAAGATGAGGGTGAAGATGTAGTTACAGATCGTTAATGCCTTGTCCAACTCCTGAGAATGTTAGGGAGAGAAATTTTAAAAGTTTAATAAACTGCACAAGTATCCATATAAAAGGCCTCATTCTATGCCAATTTTAAGGTTCATATTTGTTTTTGAGGTTTCTACTTTAACCTGTATCGTTGCTTTAAAGTTCAAAAACACATTATTTTTCTCATAAGGTCTGTCTGAATATACCTGTATTCACCCTCTGTCTGAAACGCTCTGTTTTAGCACCTGTCTCTTTAAGCCCCCCTCCTGAAAAAGCCCAGTCTGCTCTGATTGGTCAGCGTTTCCGGGTCTTTCACACCTGCGCTCTTGGAGTCTCTGCACCGTCACTGCAGCCGGGAAATGACTGTAACGGCACTGTGGCGACACTTTCTACCTATATATAGTATAGTGGTGACATCACAACTGTACAAAGGTCCTGACGGCTCGTTTAAAGACACCGTTTCTGAATACGGGCTGTGTGCATTTTTCTGTGGATTGAGCCTTTTGATACTTTTACAGTATTTATATAGCACCTTGACCTGCTTTATAATAAAAAAAACATGGAAATCCCACTTTTTGCAATATGGGACCATTAACAAGTCAGTAAACCTATCATTTAAATGGTCTGTTATCTTAGCAGAGTAAGCTGTGGGTTTCAGTGCCACTGATTTAATGAAATGTCCTGAAGCTGCACTGAAAACTATGATGATGAAATTATCACACTTCTTTTTTATTGCTGTCTTTTTAAAAGAAAAAAAGAAATTTTCAATGTGACTCAGTTACACTAAATGGCTTGCTATGGTGAATAATATTTCTGCTGTGTATATATACATTTTGTTCTGCATTTTCTGTCTTCGAGGTCCATGTTGTAAACTCGGTCCTCTTCTCCAGAATTAGCCATTCCATTAATAGATCACTCACATCATCCTCCACTCGTCCTTTCCTCATTCTCCATGAAAAGGCCATTCGAACTAAAGTGTCCATTTTTGCCCATGGGAGAATTCACAGTGCCCATCTGCATGTAAAAACTGACCTTCAGCAACGAGAAGGGGACAGAACTAATGGTCAACAGGGATTTCACCAAATCCTTAATGGTGGCAATTTATCCAAGTCGAGTCACGAGTCCAGATTATAGCGACTCAAGTCCGAGTCCAGGACTCGAGTACTCCATCACTGCTCTAGTCTACCCAACAACCTTCTGTTCTGAAATAACCTTTTACTCTACCAAAAGTCCTATTCTTACCCAGGATAATTCCACTATTTATCTACTTCTTTAACACCCTTACTTACATTCCCATCTACCATGCCATACTACCTCCTTATCTGCCTTATGAAACCTCCACTGTTTTCTTCTCAAATCTTCTTTAACTGGTTCCTCTCTCATTTATGCTGTGTCTCTTTGTCTCTTTAACGCTTGTGGAATTTCGCTAAATACTATCTCTCCCTCTAGCTCCCTCAGCCACCTTTTTTTGGACTTTCACCTCGGGGTTCTGATCAGTTCGGAGCGGGTAGCCAACAATATGTTGAAGCGATAGACATATTTCAAATACAATTGGAAGACAAATCCCAGCTGGAACAGCTGCCTGGTGGCGATTGACATATGGGCTATAAATCATAAGAATCCACAGCAGACCTTGGTGTGGATTCTTAGGATACATATAATTTGTATTACCCTTTGGGTGTACCAGATGGGCGGAATTTGTGGTACCCTAGGGTTACCTTAAATTTATACAGTTTGAAGCATTATTTTAAACCTTTCTCTCTTTTATTGACTGTAAGGGATTGTTACATGTACTAATCTCATATTTATTGTTTTAACCTCCCTTTTATAGTTCATAACTGCCTTTCTTAACAGGCTTTTACAATTCTTATCTGTTCTGTTGACTTGATCCTTTTCTCACCCTTGTTTAAATAACGAGCAATGGTATTCTGAAACGGGTTTTTTTATGATTATTGGCACAGATTGAATATATGACACTATCTGAAGTCCTGGGAAGCCATAAACCTGGAGTTCCAGGAAGATTAAAACCAAATAGTCCAATGGTATTACCAATAATAAATTATGCAGACCAATGCAGATACTGATATTTTTCAGATATCCAATATTCTGTGCCAATATTCAGTATTTCTTTTAACCTGGTCATTTTTCTGCCAAAACAGTTTTAAAACATTTGCCAGAATTTAGTATTTTTTCCTGAATTATATTCATGGCATGGTTGAAATGCCTTAAAAACAGTTACAGCCAGACACTGTAACACAGAATAGAACTAATTACTCATTTTGGTCTTAGTCTATTGAGATTTCTGTAGTCGATTAGTCCTTTTTTAATGCTTGTTCATGCTGAATGACTTAAATCTGAGAAACCTATGAGCACATCTTTGGTAAAGGTGAGTCGAAAGCAATACGCACGCCGCTTGCTTTGTCTCCTTTGTGGTGCAGTGAATCAATTTCCCCGAAGATCCATTTAAAAAAGAAAGAAAATTCCCACACACACTTTTTACCTCTGCCTTTGGTTTATTTGGTCGGTGGACGTTTCAATCACTAGGACCTTTGTAGTCTTGAGAAAGTGAAAACGTCGACCGACCAAATAAACCAAATGCAGAGGTGAAAAGTGTGTGCGGGAATTTTCTTTCTTTGCGAAGCACATCTTTGGTAAAGACAAGATTTAAAGTGATGCTTGATTCTTTGTGGAGAAACTCAGTTTGACAGATCTGTCAATCGAGCTGGGCGATATGGAGAAAATCAAATATCACAGTATTTTTGAACAAATACCTCCATATCGATATAGCGACAATATTGTAGGGTTGACAATCAGTGCTTTCACAAAATATTTACAAAATGAATTTTTCTGATAAATAATCATTAATAGAGTGGACAAAATGACTACGTGGGTAAAGGCAAATAATAGAACAGTTAGAACATTCTGGTAAGTTCAGAAAATGACATCACGTTACTGTAATGCAGCCTTTAAAAAACAAACACTTATTACACATATTACGATATCCAAAATCTAAGACCATATCTAGTCTCATATCACAATATCGATATATTGCCCAGCCCTATCTGTCGATTAAATCAACTAATTAATTAGTCAACAAAATCATACCAGTGTTAGTCGACCAAGAATTTCTTTAGTCGAGGACACCTCTAACTGACGTAGTATGCAAACAAACTGCCTTGTGTCCACCATACCAAATCTAGATGTCGCTAAGTTGGATATGATAATTATTACATATAATAATGATATATAATTATTAATTTATACTTTTTATGGATCCCCAGTGGGGATGTTGTTAGGAAACACAGGACTGAAATAAACACACATGCTCGGGTCCAATACACGTACAAATGAAGAGATGTCAGAGTGAGGGGGCTGCGACTGCTGGACATGTGCCCCGAGCAGTTTGGTGGGGGGGGGGGTTCGGTGCCTTGCTCAAGAGCACTTAGGCAGTGCCCAGGAAGTGAACTGGCACCTCTCCTGGCTACCAGTCCACACGGGGACTTGAACCAGCGACCCTCTGGTTCCCAACTCAACTCCCTATGGAATGAACTACTGCCAACCCGTATGTGATTGCATATGAGTGACAATTATAATTCAAGCGCAAGCGTCATCTGAAGCAAAGAGCCCATCATTATTCCCCCCCCCCCCCATCCTCCCCCCAGATCAGACCTGGGGCTGCTGGTAGTGCTCCATGGACATGGTGATGACGTTGAGCCCGATGATGATGGTGATGCACAGGTCCAGGTAGCGGCTGGTGCACATCTTGTGGATGAGCAGGCGAGTGGGGGAGTAATCCGAGTAGTAGGGCTTACTCTGAGCTTCTGTTGGAAGGGGGGAAGTAGTGGGGGTGGGATGGGGTGCAGGGAGCAGGGGGAATGAGGAGGAGGAGGAGGAGGGGAGGTGGCGTTCAAAAGGTGAGATAGGAGGTAATACACCAGGACACTGTACAGAAGACCTGCTGTGTGGAGGACTGGAGCCTCCTTAGCTGCTTTAAAGAAAGAAGAAGCAAGAAGTGGTTAAGGAAACACGACAACACCATCCTCAAGATGGTTGACTCACATTAAGGATAAGCGATATATACACAGAGATGTAAAGAGACTAAGAAGGGGAAGGCAGATGAGATAATGGACAGAGAGAAAGAGAGAGTCCAGCCAAGCCCTCCTGTTGTCTGCAGTCACGACTCATCAAATCAACAATCTGATCCTCTGATCAACAATTTTGTATTAACTCTCCCCTGAGTGAGTTTGATTGGCGATAAACCGCATTGCTCTATGTGCGTGTGTGTGTGTGTGTGTGTGTGTGTGTGTGTGTGTGTGTGCATGGCAGTGGTGGAAGAAGTATTCAGATCCTTTACTAGTAAAAGTACTAATACCACACTGTAAAAATACTGTGTTACAAGTAAATGTCCTGCATTAAAAATGTAACTTAAATAAAAGCATGCAAGTATCATCAGTAAAATGTACTTAAAAGTACTAAATGTAAAAGTACTCAATGCAGACAACAGTTCTGTCAATCAAGTGTTTGATCGGCTAATCATTTCAGCTGGACTTGTAAGCCCTTATATTGTTGGGTAGTTTAATTTATAATAAAACATCAGATTTTATAAAGTACATGTGTTTTGTGTGCACACAACCTAATTTGTAAAGTAACTAAAGCTGTCAGATGAATGTAGTGGAGTAAAAAGTCCAATATTTCTCTCTGAAATGTAGCGGAGTAGAAGTAGAAAGTGGCATGAAAAGAAAAGTATAGCACAAGTACCTCAAATGAGTACTTAAGGACAGTACTTGAGTAAATGTACTTAGTTACATTCCACCACTGGTGTATGGAGGACTTTCGTGGGGGGAGGCTGCTGTCAGGATAATTCGATCTGGAGATTTGGCCATCGCTCCCTCTGTCTCTCTGATATCACTCTGCCTCCCCTTTTTTTCTTGAACTTTTTTCTCCTCTCTGGGAAAGAACATAACGTGGGAGAAAAGTTCTTCCACACTCATCCATCACTTTGCACCTCACCTCTTTCCTCCATCCAGAGAGGATGGACGGATTGATGGATGGGCTGGGAGTTAGGATGGGGAAGAGAGAGGAGAGAGGAAGCTTGCGCACTAGTATCTATCACCTTATCACTCCATCAGTGAAGGAGAGGCTCTAGGTCACACTGGAAAAGGGAGCGACACACGCGCACGCCTGCCCACACACCCACACACACACATCCACACACACACATACGCGTGCGTGACAATGTCCCAATGTCCCTTGGGTGTTGCGAGCGCTCCCTCTCTGCCCAATTAGCCCAGGTGTGCTGCTGCAGCTGCAGCTGTGCTGGAACGATTCCCACGAGTGTGTATGTGTGTGTGCAATTCATGGTGTGTGCCTAGTGGTTTCCCTATCGTATCGGAGAACCCCCCCCCCATAGATCAGGGAATAAGACAGGAGAGCTGAGAGCCCAAGCAGTGTCCGTTAACAGAATACCCATCCATCCTTGATGTTAAACTGTATATCTGCATCTTTTGGGATTTAATTTCATCTCTTAAATTAAACCTGCAATCTGGTGCACTATCAATGGATCCAAAAAGTCTGGTGTCAGACTCTGGTGTAGTATTTCACCAACATGTTAGTTTTGTATCAGTGGCACTCACAGTCAATCACCAATATCAGCTGCCCCGTAGACGCCTGGTCAATGTTAATTATTTTCATAAAAGGAAAAAAGCCTGCAACCTATAAACAATGGATTCCCTCTCTCTGCTAATCTGTCACCATTATGTCACCTTGACTAGACCTGCAATTGCTGTCCTGTTTAGCCATAAAAAAAAACTATGATGTGTTCATGTACACATCCAAAAAACATGTACGCTAGGAAGGGTGTGGTCCGAGCAAGTGTGCCGGAAGTTGGGGGGTGGGAAGTAGGGAAGGGGCCATTTCCCCACCTACACACACTTTACGCCCCTGGCCCGATTTGGCATCATGGCTGATCCCATCGCAAGATGGTCTCTCACAAGCTCCCCAACCTGCATTACCTTGCACGGCAGCTGGATTCTCGCGATATCACACGGAAATCCATCTTGTCAGGCTCCGACCTAATGCTTTTCTGTCTGAACTATCAGCCAATCGGCGTCCTGTGAGGAGCTACTGGTAGCTAGGGCTGTGGTTTACGTGTTTGTGACAGCCGTTCAAAACGACAATGGCGGACGCGATAGATAGATGATCCATCCAATCACCTGCCAGGTATTTTTTTGAAAGTGGCTGCCCTTTTCCAACAAGTTTCCAAAGACGGCATCTCAGATGGTTCTGTGTTTAAAAAAAACATCTGGCATGTCAGCTTCCAACCTGCATTCATGCAATACTAAATCGGTGGAGTAACCCTTTAAAGCTTTAGTGCGTAACTTTTTGATATTAATGAACGTCCGTTACATTCAAGCCGTTGCCAAATGAGTTGCTACAAAGCTAATCAAGACTATCAGCTCCACACAACTCTCTCTGTAGTTCTCAGCATGGCTATGATCAGAAGATTGTGGCGTCCGGCGACTTTTTGCGCGCAGAAACTCGAGTGAAGATAATTACTTCTTCTGAAGAGTCCATCATGTTTTTTTTTAATCCTTTGTGTCCTCCCCTGGCTACTAGCAACTGCGTAGAGGGCGGCTGGGGCTGCGCGATCGCAGAAGGTATCATATGGATGCGCCGGCAGTGTTGTTGTCATTACTTAGAATTCCTCATGGGGATTAAAGAAAGAGAAACTAAGTGAAGCAGAGTAGTAACAGGTGAATATTAAGAATACAGACCTGTCTGAAATGAATGACTGAATGAGCATTGCAAGTTGGAGAGTTGTTGAGGTTTGGCAGAGGCCTGCCCTGCTGCTGAGCTTCAAGTTAGTTATTCTATGTTTGGTTCAGGGTCATCCTGGCTGAAAGCTGATTTTGCACCTGCTGGAAATTATTGATATTGACAACAGGGGAGATGAACCTGAATGCTGGTGGTAGCAGCTGAACCCCAGGGCAGCTAGTGTTGGAGTTTGACTGCTCCTGATGTGCGTGCCAGAGAGTGAAAAACAATGTGCTTGGGCTGGCTTTTTAAATGAATGCACTAAAACAGGATGACATACTCAGTCACCTGCTCGCTCTTCTAGCAACTCAGGTCCTGGAACTGTCTCTGTAACAACACTTCCTCATTGTTTTTTTTAAATAAATGAGGCTATACTTTTTTTGACGTTTCACCATGTGGCCCATGAAAAGACAGTGATAAAGCAAGTTCAAAGCATCTTGGCCTATGTGTTTGAATGGGGACAGTTAAGTACAGCCCTTGTGACTTTCTTCATTCACTGGGAGTTCCTATTTACGAGATCGTCCATCATCTGCTGGATCAGCAAACATTATTTTTACTCCGCTCTACTTACTGTCTGCAGGTGCACGGCGAGCCACACTCACAGACAACAGCAGTCCCTTTGTTTCACCTCCTACTCTCTTCTCCCTCATTCATCTAAATATGTTGTTTCATACAACTTTTCCTCTCCTAGCACGGTATATCTGCTGTCCCATCTACATCCCCATGCATTGAAATACAAGGCCAAGATAAAGAACAGAATATAGTATGGGAAAGCTGAGGTGAGTATGCTAGAGTGGTTCACTTTCTCCCTTAAACAAAACAAGTAATTTGAAGAAGTAAGCATTGCCCTTAAATCGTAACTCTCGCCAAAATGCAACCTAGGGTCTTTTTGTGAATGTACCCGAGTCAAACATTCGTTTAAAAGCATATTTAGGACGGAAGAGCCACTTTTAAGATTTACCGTATTTTAGTTTTTCAGCCAAATGGCCTTTTGAATGGGAGTAATAGGGGCACTTTTATGCTAGCATCAAAATAGCTATTTTTAAAACACTAAGAAGGCTCGACACAACATGAAACTTTGCTCGAAGTATCGCCAGGGGTTCTACACCTTAACTACACCGGTGCACAAGGGATATACTAAATCTGTGGCTACTTGTTTTGATATCGACTCGTTTTGACTGCCGAGGTGGTAGCAACCGGAAACAACAAGACCTACGGTGAGTTGTTCAAAACCTTTTTTAGTAAACTCTGGGTACACAAACAATGTTGTCAATGCTTTCGTTAAGGTGTAGAACCCCTGGCGATACTTCGAGCAAAGTTTCATGTTGTGTCGAGCCTTCTTAGTGTTAAAAATAGCTATTTTGAGGCTAGCATAAAAGTGCCCCTAGCACTCCCATTCAAAAGGCCATTTGACCGAAAAACGAAAATACGGTAAATCTTAAAAGTGGCGCTTCCGTCCTAAATATGCTTTTAAACAAAAGTTTGACTCGGTACATTCATAAAAAGACTCTAGGTTGCATTTTGGCGAGAGTTACGCTTTAATGTTATGGATGGGGCGAAGAGGGTGAGACCGAACACGACGTAAGGGAATAAGGGAGAAGAAATGGAAGGGACCGAAAGAGAGGGACAGAAAATCGGCTAAAGCTCAACTAGTCTCTAAAGGAGAGGAAAGGGAATGAAAAGGTGAAAGTTTAGGAAGCCAACTTACACTGCTGCCCCAGTTCCCCTGTTCTCACTTTCACGAAAAGAGCAGAGCTGCTCTGAGGAATGGAGATAATGCTGCTCCGTGTTTGAGTCACGCTGGCATCGGAATTTTCATTTCGGAATCACGTTGCAACAGTTTGCAAAGATATACAGTAGAATGAAGAACTTATTTAGCTCCCACTTTTGCTCCCCGTCTTTTCTCTCTCCTCCTTCACTGATGTGGCAGCCTCCTCTCTCTCTCAGCTCCGACAGGAAGGAGGATGGAGGCAGAGGCACACTCTGTACAGAGACCTGTCACACACCTGCTCTCTGCATCTCCATCCTCATATTTGACACCCATTCTGTGTGCATTTAACAGAACATCCAGGACAATCATTTCATGGGGGGGGGGTGGGGGTGGGGGGACTTAGATCTCATTATGTTAAATAGCTTCATTTCTAGAATCTATAAGGAAGGTATTTTGTGTTTGTGACACAAATAGAATACATGTCGTCTTTCTCAGGTGACGCACAAAAACAGGCTAGGCTGTCCATGTTGGGTCTCGCCAAAACAGATCTTTTACCATACTTTGCACTCTATCTTCTTGGACACTTTTATGGTCAATGTCCACCGGATATTGCTGCGCTGCGTCGCGTCACATCGTGTCTCACCGCGGCTGCCGGAGATGATATGCGGCCATTCTAACCGGTGTTGACCAAAGCATCTCACTACCGGCATTTTTTCCCCCGCTGCTATCTGTACGGTTCTATTTTTGTCGAAGAAGTTTGCATCTCAGAAGCCTGACATCTACTTGTGAATGTATATGAATGCCTATGTTTATTGCCACTTATCTTAAATAATATCTAATGAGTTTGTCTTACTGTAGGAGCAAGGCCTATACAGCCAAACTAAACTAGTTTGTATCCTGAGAGGGAGATTTGGATTTCCCATCTATTTCTCTTCTTCCTCTTTTGATTTGGCAAAACTGCACATCGCAGCCAACATCTGGAAAGGAGTGGGAAGGACTGGTCTGCTGTGCTGAATCTCAGCACGTTAAACCTCCGTTCTGTCATCTCCTTCTCTCCATGATCACCTATACGGTGTTTTGATAGAGCCAAATTCACAATGTAGTTGTTCTCGTGAAAATTTTTTTTCTGTTTCTGTTGTCGGACAACAGAATAAGTATAAAATTGTGATTTAATTGCGGCTTATAAATACTGCTAAATGTTAACCAGCGGTCGTTTCCAGGTTGATTTACTGCAGTGCTGATAAAATCATTATTTATAGCATTATCATAAAGTCACTGAAATTTAAAATTAAACTTAACGTCGCCACAGGACAGTCATCTTTTGATGGCTAAACTCAATTGCAACAGTTGAAACGGCTGCTCTGTACCCGGCTCACAGTTGCCTTAATTTAACTATAAAGACCACTAAGCTTAACTGTCATGTGGACGGTCGTCATGTGGACGGTCGTCATGTGGACGGCGGTCGTCATGTGGTCGGTCGTCACGTGACCGGCCGGCGGTCGCCCTAATTTCGTAGGATATCATACCAACCCTTTCATGAGAATGCTTTGACTGGAACGCAACGCAGCTGGATCCAGTGGGCATTCTGTGTTATATGTTTACGGATGAACCCACTGACTGTAAAGAGATCTAAAACCCCCGTTGAAAATCTGTCCGACAGACGAGAAGGAAAAAACTTTGTAAAGACGTAAAAAATTCCCTGTCCAAAAACAACCCCAAGGGCCTTATTCCTCTTTTGTTGCCTTTAAGTGTACTCACCTTCCCCTACCGTGGACACCTTACTCTCCGCTAACCCTTAGGGGTGAGGATGGTTCGTGCTGGAGATTCGGCCTGGGAGTTGCTTTTGGACGCGGCCACGCTCAAAAACATAATCCATACATTTCCGAGGCGGTCTTTGTTGGGAAATACAGACACAGGTCCTTGTTTTTTGGGACCGATGAGTAGGAAAGGCCACAGCACTATGGGTGTACTGTGACCGTGAGGCTGAGCCCAGGTTGGATTGAATTGGATGTGTCGAGAATGGGTCTGGAACACAGTGGACCTACAGGCTGTCCAGAATGCGATGATCAAGTGAGGGTGTGTACGGTTGGTCGTGAAGTGGAAAGGATGTTGTGCCAGCTACTCCGATGTAAAAGGAGGCCTGGCCATGAATCTCTAAAACAACACGAGACACTGCTACGACTTTGATTCATTGGTGCAATGGTTTCTGCTTTGCTGGATCTCCTCTGAATGTCTTCGAAAGATCTATGTGGTTTGGTAGTTCCGTCAGAGATTGACGGATGATTGGAATACTGGGTGTGGATCGTTATGGCTGAAGGGAATGGATGACACGGAGGTTTGGATCTCAGATGATAAAAAAGAATGGCTGTGTTAGAAAGAGCAGGACACGGGCTGTAAAAGCAGCAACAATGCACTTTAAAGGTAAACGATCTAGGAGGGAAATGAGTCGAATGTCAGTGAGAAACATTGGTGTTTTCACATGTCTGAGTGGATAGTTCGGTTGGATGCAGGCGGCTGCTTTTATGCCCATGTCCTTCGTGCTGAATGGCTCAGTAGTAAACCTTGAGACTCAGTGTCTGCCGGGACAAATGTGTCAATGTCAAGGACTGGGTGTCCAAATTTGAAATCCAGCAAACACCGAGTCTAAAACAAACCAAACAATTGTCAACGAAAACAGTTACTGTAAAACAATCAACAACAAAAAAAAGATTAAACTGGAATTCCCGAATGCTCTGCTGCCGTGCTTAAAGATCAAACAGATACACAGAGAACACAGACACAACCGATAAAGAAGAGAAAAATGAATTCAACCGGGGGAGGAACAGAGAGGAGCAGCAGCGCAAAGTGAGGAGTCCAGAAGAAAAACAGGCAAAGAAATAAGAAAACATGACATTCAAAATTCTAAATGACAGGGCATGATAACACACACACAAACACACACACACACACACACACACACGCACACACGCACACACACACACACACACACGCACACACACACACACACACACACACACACACACACACACACACACACACTCATCTGCAGTCTTTAACACACATTGTGCTGGTTCACGTGGTAGACTGACACACCTCTTTCTGAGTCATACTTGAGCAGGATGGACCAATTGAAATGGGGGACTGAATGGTGAAGGCAAGCGATTGGACGGCGTGAGTGGAGGGCGGAGCAACAAGGATAACAGTGATGACAAGGTACAGACCGATGGGAAGCTTTTTTACCAGTAAAATGACAACGTGTTTTTTTTTACCCTTCCTCCCTTTGTTGAATCTGTGTTCACATCCAGGGCGCAACGAGATCAACACAGACCCTGTCAACTACACACAAACTCCTCGAAAGATGGATGATTTTAATGTCTTAGTCTTCCTTGGTTAGAGGCTTTTTAACTCCCCAGTGCCCGGTATTTGGATTCAGACCTGTTCTACCTCTTCGTGCAAGATTGTCAGTTTAAACAATATACAACTCATTCAAGGCTTTAAACCACACGTACAGTAAAGTAGCTAAAATACATCTTGTTTTTTTCACTCTGTCAAATATAATCCTTCTAGTGTAGCTCTAAACCTGGGAACGGAAACCTCACACATGATGACTACTGATTGTTTAGCCTTGACAGTCAGAAATGGGCTTTTGTTGAATTGAATTTGTAAATACAGAGGACAACACACTGGATATCATTTAGACTATGAGTGAAAGAACGACACCACCGTAACGGACATTCATCCAAAACAACAGTATGTTGAAAATTGCTTGAAAAAAAAAAAAAAAGGCAAAGAAAGAGAAATGTGATAGTGGAAAAGAAGGGATGGAAAGTCTACAAGAGTCACAGTGGTGAGCTGCGGCTTTGCACGGAAATCTGCTGAACTGGATTAATAATTCTCGCTCACGCAACACCACACTACTTTATCTCTGGCTTGCTGGTTTGGGCCCGTTTTTGCTATGCGAGTGGCACAGCATCACCGCGGAAAAGAAGCGAAAATTAGTGATTATTAATCGCCGTTGATTCGAGGTGAAGCCCATGAGTACCTGTGACTACTGCAGAGTCATTTGTCCGGTGTTTGGTTTTTTAAGCCCCCAACATCGCCTTCCAAGCAGCGCTGCCTGTAAGGCACTAGGATTAGGCAATGGTTAGGGTTAGGGTTAAGGTTAGGGTAAGGTTCCTTGAAGTCAACGGTCGCAGCGCTGCCTTGAAGTCGACGTTGGGGGCTTAAAACACCATCGAACCATTTGTCCAGGCAATGAATGCCGATTGTAACCTTTCCCACTAAAGACAGAAGTCAGATGTTAGTGGGTTTTTTTGTCCAATGGGAAAGGGGCTTGTCTTGTTATACTAAGATATGCTACTTTTGGACGATCAAATTAAAACCCTTAAAACACAGCACATTGCTAGATTTTATAACATTTTCAACAGCAACTGGCCCAGACCGGAACAGACGAGAGCTGTGGTCGAAACCGTTGCCTCACTCACTCACTCACTATTCCCTATATAGTGGTTGTTAAATAGTGAACTATATAGGGAACGGCCAAACAAGATTTCCGAAACTCACTGAAAAACATTGTTGCGTCAGTAGATGTGCCGGTTAATTGTGTGATGGAGGTGGGCGTGCCCAGCATCATGTAAACAACCCCAAACGAAAATACTTCAACTACGTTCCTGAAACAAACCAAGCACTCAGGAGAATAGTAAAATGTTGCATATACAGTATGTTGCATTTTACATTTCCAGTGTTTAGAAACGAAAGCCAGCTCCATTTTTCCTTTTCAGTTTTCGCGGGTGATTCTGCTTCTTCTTCGCCGGGAAAACACAGCTGCATTGCATTGTGGTATACGGGCGTGAAATGTAGGGTACATGCGTACAGTATGTACACTCAAATTAGCAGTGCATTGTGGGTATTTCACAGTGGACTATATAGTGAATGAAAACAACCGCAGAGAATTCGAACACCACTAGAAAATGGCAAACACACTATATAGTGCACTGTTTGATAGGGAATGGTTTCGAACACAGCTAAGGTTTAACTTGGTCTGATCATTTGTGATGAAATTAAAGGTCCCATGGCATTAAAATTTCACTTTTTTTAACATTAATATGAGTTCCCCCAGCCTGCCTATGGTCCCCCAGTGGCTAGAAATGGTGATAGGTGTAAACCAAGCCCTGGGTATCCTGCTCTGCCTTTGAGAAAATGAAAGCTCAGACGGGCCGATCTGGAATCTTCCCTTTATGACATCATAAGGGGAAAGGTTACCTCCCCTTTCTCTGCTTTGCCCGCCCAGAGAATTTGGCCCACCCATGAGAGAGAGAGAGAGAGAGACATCATGGCTTGAAAACAAGCAAAGTGGCAGTTGGTCAAGGCCACACCCCCACCCTCAACCTTGCCCCCCATCTCTCCTCAATAGCATTTAAAGCTACAGACACAGAAATGGCACATCCAAAGGAAAGCTCATTGTGGGACTGGCTCGTAGTGGCTGTAATTCTGCACCAAGGCTGAATTTCGGGAAAGAGACTTCAGATACAGTATTAGGGGACCACTAAGGCCTATATAAAAGCATCCAAAAAGCAGCATGTCATAGGATCTTTAATACTATACTCTGTCCAACAATCGGCGCGTGTCATGTCTAGCTCATCTGCTACTTTGCATTTGTACTGAAGTCGCATCCTTGGATATACCACATATGCACACTCCCACAAAAGGTTTAGACAGGCTTCAGGCTTTTGGTTTAGGACCCATTGATAGAGAACTCCCCTGCTTAGTAGAAATCAAGGCAAACTCAAAGCCCACCTCCTGTGTCTTTCATCACTACACTGAGTGCAGCAGGGCAGCGCTACAGTATGAGACTGTCTGCACTCGGCTCTGTGCCGTTCGGTCCTCCACATTTCTCCAGATGAAATATTCATAGAGCAAGTTTCCAACATGAAACATTCATAGCGGGTGTTGTTGGGGCAGCTTTTCAATCAAACTAACTATATACTGTATGTTCTTTTACAGCAATTATTAACATTACAACACTGCCATCTGTGGAAATTAATGAGCTTTATTATTCATTTATTACATTCGATTTTCCGCTTTTCAGGCATATCAACACCTTCCATCATACATGCCTCCAGATTTATGGGTAAACTGATATAGTTAATGTCTCTGGGAGGCAAATTAGCTTCATTAGTTGGTTGTGTTTGATAATACTATTATAACTTAGGATACTGATGTATGTTGGTTAGTGGGAGGTTAAGTGACATCAGGAAACCATGACACACCCAGTGGCATACCCCCAAGCAGTTGCAGTAATATGGCTTCCAGTCGCTGCCAACCCCCAAAAGTTATGAAAGATTCATCCAATTAAACACTTGACGTAGCACTGCTACCTATACCTTGTGGCATCAAACTTTTACACCCTGGAACTGCATCTTTTGAGACGTTTTGCCAAGGTACGTCACCGTCTCGCAATCATTCTCTGTTCTCCTCTCCTCCGAGGTTTTTCCCTCCTCTCCTTAAAGGACTGGTGTTATTAATTACATCTCTACAACATAGGAACAGACGAAAGAAAGGGGGGCAATGTGAAACTTCTGTTAGATTCATCTCTGTTAGCTCTGACCCAGATACAGCTAGGGATTGGCACCGGCTGGCTTGTGTGTCTCCTTGTCTGTGTGTGTGTGTGTGTGTGTGTGTGTGTGTGTGTGTGTGTGTGTGTGAGAAAGCTAATAGATGAAGTACAGCTACTCATGTAATAAGCTGCTTTGCATATACCCACACTTATGTTTTGGGATGTCTATGTGTGTGTGGTTGGTGCTCAGGTTAAACAATGTGTAAGGAGATGATCCTATTATCCTCGTGTTGTTGACTGCCGGCCGTGTAGTGACAACAGAGATTAACAGCACAACATATGAACACGCCTTTGTTACTGCACCTCAAGGTGATGAGGATTTATGAATCTACACGGAGAATACAACAGTGACATTGTCCACATCAGCTGCTGACTCCATTACTGTACCTGCACAGTTGCAAGCTCACTTTCTGCGAATGGGAAACCATTGGAGAAGTTTGAAGCCCTATTCTGTTTTCTTACTGACTCTAAAACTGACCTACCTGAGCTATGGAGACTTACATTATGTGGCGGCTTAGCATGTGAGTTACGTATATTTTGGTGGACTTAGAAAAAGGTTCAAAAGGTTGTAAAACTTCAAAGTAAACCTGACCTGCATTTTGGATTATTAAAGTTATAAAAATATATTTTTCAATCCTTAATATGAGATTGGAGTATTCTTATTAGGTTTAATACACAGACTGTATATAAAGACGGACGACCCGTCTCCACTTCCTCCCACTGTACACAAGTGAAGCCAAAATATCCCACGGATGGGAGTCTGCGTAGTAATGACCAAGCCATCATTAAGCTAAAACCATGTGTAAAATGACCCTGATAGTAGCATGCTACTTCCGGTTTAGCGCTCCGCTAACATGAATGGGGATTAAATGATTTAATCATGCAACTTTGCTAAACTTTTTTAAATGTTATCAGACTGAAAGGATTCTGATTGTACAAATTATTTCACAGGGGTTGCAACGCTCCAAAAATATATACACTCATTTACAGATGTCTCTTTCGACATAAAAAAGTCTAGTCTAGGAGGGCATCATGTGACAGGCTGGGAGTTGTAATTCCACTGTTTGGCCACTATGTTCAATTAGCTTCAAAGCCCGGCGCAATTTCTGGCGGCCCGCTTCTCCCCTGCCTTTGCTGGTGTAATGCTACGTTTCTTGGCGTGTTACTGCCACTAATTGTTGATCAGCAGAATACCATGAAACAAGTGGTAGGGATGTGCATGGTGCCACCCAAGTGCTTGAGGGAGTGCACAATACAGACAAAGCGGGGAGCCACTCAAAAACTCCACAGGGTAGCTTTAAGGTGTTTGATTGGTATGTTAATAGTCAATATCCACAACGTTCCACTTCTGGGATGGCTCTCGTTCTGCCAGAAATTCCGCTGGATGTCACTCTTTTCGGATGGCCGTTGTTTGGATGTCTGTTACCTTCCGCTTTCTTTGTGCTGGAACTTTAAACTCCGGTCAATTTCTGAGGACTATGGTTAACTGCTCCTCAGATCTCTGCAGGGTAAATCCAGACAGCTGGCTAGACTATCTGTCCAATCTGAGTTTTCTGTTGCACGACTAAAACAACCTTTGAACGTACACATGTTCCACCAAATCCGGGGCTTAGCACCGCCCAAGACGACTGTGATTGGTTTAAATAAATGCCAGTAAACCAGAGCACATTCTGGCAAAGCGAGACTAGTATGTTAATAGATTGCTTTCACAGTTTCACCACTTTCCAGAAGGTATAGTAGTGGTAGGAAGGAATATATCACTTCCTTATTTTGTCACACTATTTATTGTATAGTGTAGTATATGTTGAGTTGTTTTTTTTTAACACTGAGTTAAAGGTACTCTGTGGAGTTTTGTAGTGTAGTGTAGTTACTTGTAGTGCAAGCATGGTTTTTAAGACTGAGTTCCCATTTTGTGATTGTTTATGCACAAAGAAGCACTCGCACCACTCCTACATGAAAGGTAGCAATGTGCCAGCAAAGGCCAGAAAGAAAAAGACAAACAATGTAGGTCTGAAATTCTTCCAAAAATGGGTCTCTGTGCAGGTTTTATGAAGAAAAAATGCATTTGGCAAGTTCATTTGGTCCCACAAATAGGGCACATTTAAGGTTGTGCTTCCATTGCGGTCACTGGCCGTGTGCAGTTAGCTCGGTAACATACAGAAACCATGAGTGGAAAAACAGCAGGGAGGAGCTGCTGTTGGACTCTGAGTGGGAGGCAGATTTCTCAGAAAGCTCTAGGAATCACTGCAAGTTCAGTACGTACTGCACTTAGAAAATATATTAGCACAAAAGATGTGGCCTTACTATTTTGCCTGGCACCACTTGCAATCAGCACTTAAATAATGTGATTTTTCAAAGCAACACACAGCCACCAACAAAGGGGAGAAGAGGTTGTGACATCTGTGGCCAACATGGTTAAAATCAACGGCAGCAGTCTTATAAATATCAAACCAGAGACAGTAAAACCAAAAGATGGATGACATTTTGCCACTTCCCCCCACTGTACAAAAGTGAAACGTAAATAGAGAGTCTGCACAGTTGTGATAGGGTGGTGGAGCCGCGGTATCGAAGTCCCGCCCATATACCCGCCTGACCAATCGTGAGACAATAACAGTTGTCAATCATGAAATGTAACCCTGTTTTTATGGGATCAAACAACTAATACCAAACTTATCAGAAAAATGAACACTTAACAAACATCAGCGTGATGAAAACTACTAAAAATGTCAGAAACCAACTTTAGGAAAAAAAGTAATTGACGTGTGCTTTGATTTTTTTAGTTTGGCCCATGTCCCATCCGCTAACATGGAGGGGGCGGGGTTTATGACCTATACTGCAGCCAGCCACCAGGGGACGATAGAGATGTTTTGGCTTGACTTATACAGTCAATGCATCAACACCTGAATCCAACGCACAACAGAAACTAACACGTAGTGTGACAAAATAGTAAATGTTAAGAATGCTACAGAAACCCATCTTTGTATGCGTTTGCAGCGTTCGAGGTGTATGCCATATTTGTCCATGCACACACATTCCTTGATAAGATGAATGTGATCAGAGAGTGTTACTGTATGAGAGAGTGAATTAATGTGGGGGCTGACCTAGCCAGAGCTGCTTGGACTACAGTGTTGATCTGTTCAGCCTGTTGGGGAAGTCAAGGGCCATCTGTTAACATGGCAGAGCCACAATTTTCTGACTGGCTTATTGGCTTATTACACACACACACACACACACACACACACACACACACACACACACACACATTCGGACACATTTAATTCATACAGTTCTCGCTTGGTTTATAGGATGATGTGGACACCCTCAAATTAATGCTAAAAGCTGGTACTTTAAACTCAAAAGTTATTGTTTAATTTCCAATACCAATGTTCTGGAGTACAGAGACAACACCAATGTGTCACTGTTCTACTACTTACTTACTGCAGTGCAGCTTTTATAGTAAAGTCCATACAAAGTAACATCTTGAATAGTCTCGCATTGCCAGACCTTCCTCCACGGCGCTGCGGAGGAGGGTCTGGCTAGTCCACACAGCATTCCAGGATGGGAGAAAAACGTGCTCTGGTTTATTGGCATTTCTTTAAACCAATCACAATCATGTCGGCAGAATAGCCTCAGGAAGGAACTGGTTTTGGTGGAACATTCGTTCAAAAGTAGTTTTAGTCGTGCAACAGAAAACTCAGATTGGACAGATGGTCTAGCTAGCTGTCTGGATTTACCCTGCAGAGATCTGAGGAGCAGTTAGTCCTCATAAATCCACCGGATCCAGACTACATCTTGAACAAAGTTATTTGTTTTTTTTAACCCTGTCTCCTAGAAATTATGTTTATAGGACACCATGCTTGTGGAGGCTAACATTCAGTGGTTAAGACGAGTCCCTTGGGACTGGATGCTACTATGTTTAGCAAACATAACTAACATACACGTAGGTAATATAGTATTTTAATATTTTGGGCCCTATTTTAAAAGCATAAAATGCCACATTTCCACATTAAACTGTCGAAAAATATATATTTTGTTGAGTTGTGTATAACAATGTTCAAACTTGAAAAAATCTGTAATTTTATTCAAGGTTACGGTCCGTTACATTTGGTCGTCCGTCAATGGCGTCTTACCGCATATATACACGACAAAACATGACACGGATAAAACTAACGTTATTTCTGCCTGAGTCAATGGTGGTATTTTAACAATGAAGACAACAAGTCCCATCATCTCACGCCACTTCACGACGTCATCAAAGTCCGCCTTTTTGTTATTGTTTTGACTGAGAGACTGAGCGGCAGGAATTAAACTCCTTCGTGCGTTTGAGTGGTATATAATGGGTGCATGTACTGTGTGGGTGTCTTCAAGCGCATCTGCTATTTTGGTTCATGTATTGGCAGCAGCAGAAAGCATTAAAGGGCTGGGTGAGGTTTACCTAATATAGAGCAGAGGGTGAGGGGATAACTAAAGCTAATAACTACACTTAGCAGTTGCTCTGAAATAGCTGAACAAATGAAGATTTCAGGAAATCATATTGTTTTACAATGACGGTAGAAATTCATAATGAACGCTGTTTATATGTCCGCATCACTCCGATGCTTTTACACTCTTAATCCTACTCCAAGTCATGTTGTGAATTGTCACAGCATATCGCAAAATGTGATGCGGCAGCGTTTTGATGGCCATTTGTCCTTAGTTTCTGACATTTTGTAGACTGAACAGTTTCAATTAATCAAAAAGAAATTCCCATAGAGTAACAAATAATGTTATTCATGAAGATTAGTCATTGGTACACTACATATTTGTACACTTCTGAGAAACTGCCACTACCTACACTGCTGCAGACAACAGCCAACAGCCTATAGACTAGCACAGAAACACTGAGAGCATCATTACCCTGATACAAGCTGCTGTCTGTCAAAATATCCAGCATGCCATTCTCTCTGATAGCTTACTGAGGGGGGAAATAATAGGAAACTGTATTAATAATTAGCAGCATACATCATGTGCAGTGTACTATAGCTTCTCCTGAGGTGTCTGTCACGAGCAGCTGACTATGTGCAGAATGCCTGACCCAACACAACAAGTTGACTCACACAGGGAGACTCTTCACATTAACCCTGAGGGGAACTAGACCGTCCTGAGTGTGTGTGTGTGTGTGTGTGTGTGTGTGAGAGAGAGATTCAGAGCTGTTTTTATTAACAAGTCTTCATAAGCATATTCCAAGTCAGGATGCAAGTGTTTCAGGTCCCTGCAGGTGACATTTAAAGTGACACCGCATGTGAAAGTTTTTCATTTTAAAGTAACTCTTAGTGAACGGACCCCGCCGGCGGCCGCGAGAGGTCATTATTTACATGATCCTGTTTAAATCGATCTAAAACCAAAGCCCTAACTGCTAAGGCTTCTGTCTTATGTTTCATAATCCCGAGCCTGTAGATAATGTTAATGTTAATAATGTGTCTTTTTTTTTTTTTAAGATTATATTTTTGGGCATTTTTAGGCCTTTATTATGACCGGAAGGCTTAGACATGAAGGGGGAGAGAGAAGGGAATGACATGCAGCAAAGGGGTCGAGGATTGAGCCTCTGTATATGGGCGCACCCTCTGCCAGATGAGCTACCCAGGCGCCCAATAACGTGTCTTTTTGTAATCTACTGTGTATCTATGTGTGTTTATTGGAAAGTAATGACCTACATTTTCGGTACATACTGTATGTGCCTGCACATTGTGTCAATGACAATAACATTGAATTGAAGTTTGTTGCACGCACGTGATGACGCCATCACGTTACGTGACGTCCTTTGCACTCTGCTCACAAAAATGAGCATATCTCAAAAACTAAAAATGTTACCTAGTTTAAAGCTATAGTGTGTTGTTTCTATCTGAAAGCTGTAGCAGAGAGAGAAGTATGAATGTCAGGTTGTTGGTTTCAGGACCCTCCCTAATCGACTTCAGAAAGGTTTTGGGGAAAGGGTTTCGGGAGCTTTTTAAGCAGTTGTGATTGTGTAAGCTGTACTAGCCACGTTAGCCATGCTAGTGGCGTGGCTCCAGAGAAAGGTTTTGTCTGTCTGTTGGCTGGTCAGTTAGCCATTCAACGATTGGATGGATTGTCCAAGTCAGTTCTCTTGCTTTTGACTCAAGTCCAAGTTTCAAATCCTGGTGTGATTTCATGTGTCTCTAATCTGTTCACGACTACAGTTACGGTTACACTTTGATCCAACTTGTCAGTGAGTGTGTTTGTGTAACTACCACCTCTCCCCTCCACCCCCGTGTGTCTCTCTGCCTTCGTCCATCCTCAGTCAAAATCATAATGCGCCTCCTCCATCATCTCCTCTCCTCTCTTTGTCCCTGTCCTCCTTCTAGCCTCTCGAAAAAGCTGCTCCAGTGCAGTGCAAGCTAAAGATAAGAGTCCACACACACACACACACACACACACACACACACACACACACACACACACACACACAAACGCATGTGTTGACCATCCTAACACAAATACACTAGTAACACACTGTGTGGATGCTGTATTTTATGCGCGTGTTTTGTGTTCTTTGCACGTCTTTAAAAATATCAAAATACTGCAAGCACTCGTGAAATGCCGCATAGGATCAACAAAGGGGTGTAGGGGTCCTGCTCGCCTCTCAGACAGCCATCCAGACTGAGAGGAGAGGGGGATTCGGGGATGAGAGCTGCTCCTGCATATTTTACAACCTATTTTCTGAAACCATCTGCCCCCTGACACACTCACACACACACACACACACACACACACACACACACACACACAAATCCAATCTAGCACGGTCAAGTACCTTCCAGGAATGTGCCCCTAGTTAACAGACATTGCTCCTGGCAATACAGTATGTATGTATGTGCAAACAAAGACAAAACCACAAGCACACACACATAAACATTGCAGAGTTAGGGTGGGGGTCGTCATTATCTAACACCCCTGTCATACTAATAACTTAACCAGATTGCCAAACCAGTCAAAGTGGTTAGACAGACCTGGGATGAACTTAATGCCCAACAAGAGCCAACCGCTGTTACCAAAGCTGCTGTGGTCTCGCTTAATAACAACATGTACCACTGTGACCTTTACACAGTGGGGTGTAGTGGAGATACATTCATGAGCCAGAGCCTTCACTCTATTCTCTCTACTACTTTGCAACGGTCTTTTGTACAGAAATAGAAATCAGAATTGAGTATTCGACAAGGCCGTGTAATAACAACGGATAACGCCCAGTCGATTGGCTGATAACACTCGAAGCGGGTGGCTTATAACCGAAGTAGAGATTTTGACCAGATGATGGAGCTAGAAGAAAAGTAAAGGGAGCACCAAAGTTATTAGGATTCAACCTGAGGGTGTCTCTCGGACTAACAACTACGGTAAGATATGTAGGTAAAGGTTGAGCCGGTAGAGTAAACTGTAATGGATGTTTTTCGCTACCAACTAGGAAACTTTCTGATCATCTGACTGCTTGTGATTCTTGCCTGTCTGACTTGCTATGTAAAACTATCAACATTACCAATAGGAATGATGGCCAAAGCTGTAATAATAGGGCCCAAGTTTTGATAACTCAAAAGAATCATCCTTTAAACTTGACCAACTTGTGCTTCTCTCTCATGTGTCACAGTAGATCAGAGCCAGAGAGATTAGAGAGCTTGATCAGTTTGGACAAGTGGTCCCATCTTGCATGAAACAAATTCTCTCTCTTGCGAACATTCTTTAATAACATCCTCTATTAAAGGTCACTGGCCGCCATTAAAGGGCACTGAACTCATGGTATCCTACTGGTTCACATATGAACTAGAAATAGATTGTTTTCTACCAAAGTAACTATCTTAGCCCTCTTTCTAAGCCTTTTAAGAGCCAAAGATGTGGCAATTGCAGCTGGAAAAAACTATTTGTAGTTAGATACTCTAACAGAGTGTGTTGCAGTTAGGTCTGCACAATATATCTGGGTTTTTTTTCTGCGATATCAACTGTCGCCATATACACAGGCTGCAACATATCGCGAAAGACACTCAGAGATTTTTGGTGTGAGAAACTATCAGTAGAAAACTGCACTTTAAAATTCAATGTTTAATTCCTTCAATAAAAAAAAAAAGTACAGAATACTGAAAGCAGCAGAAATGCAGAACTGAGTACACTTTAATATTTGTTTATTAATCACAAGTAATATCGCTAGCACAATATTCAAAGTTATCGCATATTTCCTTCAAATCCTAATAGATAGCTTTCTATCAAAGAAACTATCCAAAACAAGCTATTTGGAGCCAAACCTGTGGAGATTGAAGCTCGAAAAACTAGTTAGATCCTCTAACAGAGTTTGTTTCAGTTTAATGAACTGGGATCCCATTTACATATTTTGGCATTGGATGTCTTAAATTAAGCTTTTAAGTCGAGCACTGACTCGATGGGAATATAACAGAATGCTCTTGATTGAATTCCTGTGGTTCAGTGCCCTTTAATGGCGGCCAGTGACCTTTAATAGAGGATGTTATTAAAGAATGTTAGCAAGAGAGAGAATTTGTTTCATGCAAGATGGGACCACTTGTCCAAACTGATCAAGCTCTCTAATCTCTCTGGCTCTGATCTACTGTGACACATGAGAGAGAAGCACAAGTTGGTCAAGTTTAAAGGATGATTCTTTTGAGTTATCAAAACTTGGGCCCTATTATTACAGCTTTGGCCCCCATTCCTATTGGTAAAATTGGTAGTTTTACTTAGCTAAGTCAGACAGGCAAGAATCACAAGCAGCCGGATGATCAGAAAGGTTCCAAACTTACTGGATAGAGAAAACGAAGGCAACATGTTGTAAAACGTCCATTACAGTTGACACCTCACTCAACTTTGACCTACATAACTTACGGTAGTTGTTAGTCCGAGAGCCACCCCCATGGTTGAATCCTAATAACTTTGGTGATCCCTTCACTATTCATCTAGCCAAGCTGGCAGCATGGTGGCCCAATGTTTAGCACTGTGGCCTCACAGCAAGAAGGTTCTGGGTTCAAATCCCGGTCATTCCGGGCCTTTCTGTGTGGAGTTTGTATGTTCTCCCTAGAGCTTAGATCTGGCCCAAAAAAAATCGAGCCCATGCACATTGTGTCTGAGACCGGCCCGACACATTAACTGGAATTATGAGCCCGATTTCAACCCAACACTTTTTTAATACGTGGACCGTTATAACTGACGTTCTCAACTACAATTCAGAGTTATTGGAACTCAACGCATTTCTCTGTGAGGGCCTGCTTCGCCCTCATGCTTGGAGAAGTAACAAAAGAGGACGTTGAAGGCTGACTATCATCTTTTCTGCCACGGCGAGCCTGCTTCATGTGTCCGTTCATCGTCCAAGTCCCCGTTTTATTTGCTGTCATAGGCGAGCAGCGTGCTGCACTCAGCCTAACGCACTGGACAAAGCCAACACATGTTGTCACTGCCCACGTCTTGTTTAAAATGGTTCCATACCTCCGACTTTCCTCCAAACTTGCTCAAAGGTAATTCTCCTGTTTTCCTTTTTTTCTTTCCATCCTCAAGCTCCATGTTGCACTTAAGCTACACAATAGGCCTACAGCACAGCAGCCCCGGTGTGATGTGTGTGAGAGGAGGAGACTCCGCGCATGACACGTGCTGCATTTTGTAACTGTAGTCAAACTTGTGTAACTTTTTGGACACATGTGTTACTTTGGCCTAAATATAGCCTATATAGATAATATTTCTGATTATGGCATAGCTTTCTCCCCACCCAATTAGGCTAATAAAGTAATGATTAAAAAAAAACACAAATGCTTGATCAAGGGCCTGGCCTGAGGATAGTGGCGGAAAATAACGGCTCGGTCTTGGGCAGAGAATCTAAACTCTAGTTCTCCCCACGTTTGCGTGGGTGTCCTCCGGGTGCTCTGGTTTCCCCCACCATCAAAAAACATATACTTGGTTCTCCAGTCAGTGCCCTTGATCAAGGCACTGGCTCACATCTGGAGTTGGTTCCCGGGCGCTGTAAATGGCTGCCCACTGCTCCCATGAGGGATGGGTTAAATACAGAGAATGAATTTCGCTCTATGTATATGTATGTGGCAATAAAGTACCTTTACCTTTACCTTTTTATCGAGCCCCATCATCTAGTCAAAAATTCTACTTTGGTTATAAACCACCCGCTTCGAATGTTATCAGCCAATCGACTGGGCGTTATCCGTTGTTATTACATGGCCTTGTTAAATACTCGATTCTGATTGGTCAATCACGCCATTCTACGGTCTGTTATTTCTGTACAAAAGACTGTTGCGAAGTAGACTCTGGAGGACCATTTTTAAATCAATAAAATCTGGCTCATACCGCTGATCAGCGGATGATAAAGGGAGAGAGAGGGTGGAGGAAATGCATAGTGCTAACAGCTCTAATAGCGACAACAGTACAAACAGAGCATTAGTTAGATCCATGTTTAGCTCGCTTGCCAGGGCGACCTGGCTACCGCGGGAGAGCCATGCTCATCATAGGGATGGGGGGAGAAAAAAATCGATACAGCATAGTATGACGATTGTCCTTGGCAATACTGTATTGATACACCCACGCCAAGTATCTTTTATTTTATATGTGTTGGTCAATTTGCCTGCTCGACAATCCTGTTTTGCAGCAATACAACTTAAGCGAGATGAACAAACAGAGAAATGTATCTTTTTAGATTGGAAAAATTGGAAAGTTGGAAAAAAGGTAATAAATTGCAATATATCGCAGAATACTGCAATATATATAAAATCGCAATAATAACATATCATGACATAAGTATTGTGAAGATATCATATCATGGGGCCTCTGGAGATTGACTCCAGAGGCCAGACTGGTAAAGTAAACCATCCCGACCGGGAAGAAGGCGTTATCAGCCGGTAACCTGTATGAGTAGCCCTGTAATAAGCAGGATAATGTTACATTACAGTTCATTCAGCTGTCACTTTCATCCAAAGCGACTTACAATTGCTATATATATGTGTGTGTGTGTCAGACTTTGCACGCCTCTGAAGCAACTAGGAGTTAAGTGTTTTGCTCAGGGACACATTGGTTGATGTGTTACAGTGGGAATTGAACCCAGGTCTCCCACACCAAAGGAATGTGTCATAGCCACTGCGCCACCACCACCCATTGTAAGTTTTAAGCCAAAACCAAGCTGCATGCGGAAGCGCCGCGAATGACCAAGATGCGCCATGTTATTCAATGTGTCAGCCCGCACGCAATCGTTTTGGCTTCTCCTCTATTTCTACCGCGAGTGAATGTGTCAAGCCAGGTAGGTAATCACATACAGGAAGGCCACAGTGCAGCCGGATACTTTACAAAATAATACTAATTTCAAAATAAAACACCTAGGTTCATTGTGATTTGGGCTGTCTTGGGCTGTCTCGTCAGTTGTGTCTATAGTGAGACAGGAGATCAGGGACACGGAGAGAGAGACGGACGGACAGAGTCGGCAGTGTGTAGGGCCTTTTACTCCTTCCTTTCCTCATCCTTTACTTATAACCGCCTTGTCACACTTCGTAGATCTCAACAGTTACTTTTCTGAGCACAATATTTTCACCAACAGAAAAAAGACGTCTATCACAATGAAAATAAGGCCAACGATGTTATAAACAGTAATTCTTCTTTTAATGTGTCCTGAAAGAATGATGTAACTACAGTGCCCTTGGTTTGTGAATCAAAAAACTACGCTCTGGAATCCTTTACCTATAAACAAGTCCAATATTTTTTTGCACCCCAGTAGCCTTTCCCTGTCACACCACAGCCCTTTCTCATCGTGTCCCTGCCAACCTAACTAGATAATAGTCTTCTTCTGATGCGGTGGTTGTGCAGCGAGCGGTGCTTTGGACTGTGGATGGAATCGCAGACGGTGTGGAGGAGCTGTGAAAGACAAAGCCACGACAGAGAAAACAGGTAACAGCATGTCCAGCATATTGAGAGCTGATGGGAGGGAGGCAGGGGGGTGGGGACGCGGGATGGAGCCCTACCTCCCGTGATCACTGAACTTAGAACCTTAGCCACCATGGTAGGGTGGTCGTGGTCGGTGGTGGTGGGTTTGAAGGGACACACAGAACATGCTGGAAACTCTGTACCTTTCAATGTGCCTTCAGAGAGGGCCCAACTCACCCCAGGAACCAATAAATCTAGAGGAATGAGACTGTGTTAGTCAGGGAGAAGCAGACGACAGAAAGGAAGGAAGGTAGGAGGAATAAGAGTTTTAAACAGGAGAGAGTCAAAGAGAGAGAAAGAGGGAAAGAGGGATGGAGTAAGGCCAGAAGGAAGCGATGGAAGATAAAGCTGGTTCATGTTCCTACATTTTTTGTTTGTTTTGTCTTTCCAGTAATTCTGAGTCCATTTCTTTTGTCGTTTTGTAACAATCAGGAGGCCGTTGACTCTCAAACCAAAGCAGACATATACTTTCGAGTAGCACCAGTAAGCTGTCTCTTTCTATAAGCAACCTTGCCTTTCTGCGTTGCTGTTTTGCTAATAAACCAACGTCTAGCCATTTTTCCTCCCTAAAACAGCACTGTGTATGAAAAAAGAAAAAAAGGTTTCCTGGCCAAAAAAATACCGAGCCAGGAAACAAAAGAACACGGCTTTTAAGAAACGGGATAAAGCAAAAACAGGGAAACAAACTTAAAAATAGAAAAGGTTTTGTGTGCTTTCATGAAAAAGGCCCTGTTGTGTTATAAAGTGTACGTGTGTTAGACTGTGCAAGGGTCTGGGAGAGTTTCTCGATTGGTCGGACACCCTTGGCAAGACGCCTCCTGAAAAAAGAAAGATCAATTTCCATCTGTATTTCTCAAGAGACGGAGGGAAACATTCCTATCGTCGAAATAAAATGACCATGTCATATAGATATAGGGATTTTTTTTTTTGTGTCCACTGCTTCTTGCAGAAATTTAATAATGAAAGTGCCTTTACATTAAGTGCGTAAAATACTGTAAGTATAGGCACTAAATTCACAAAAAGTCTAATGGTTTGCATGTAGGAGGCAGTGGAAAGAATAAATATATATATATATATATATAAAAAAAAAAAAAAAATCAAACCAAGCAGTTTGTCACCAACTCCTATACAGCCGGAGGGGAGGGGGACCGGGCAAGGATTTAGCGCTAACTCCTACAAATCGCACCCAAAGTGATCTCAGGTCTTAGCTACAAGGAAAACTAAGGGACAACTCTTCATTTTCTTTCAGATTTGAGCCTATCCCTGCCCCTGCGGCTGTACTAAACCACATGCAGAAGAGGGGAAGGGAGGGGGGCCGTCTTCGCTTTCGTCTAGGACGATTAAATGATCAACGACTCCCCCCTCCCTCTAGCTCTGTATAGCCGCCACCATGCAAGCCCCGTCTGTCAGCACTCGCTGGGCATGCTCCAAAGGGGGCCATCCCAAGCACGGTGTCTACGGTAGACCAGGCAAGGTAAGGTAAGGGAGGAGGGAAGGTAAGGGGCTAACACCAACGGTCAGCTGTCCTTGCTCTGCAAACCGGCCGATAATGGAAGCTTTTCTTAACGTCCAACTGGATCAAATCGATACTGGAGTTGAAGAAGAGCCTCCACAGTCCGTGTCAGAGTCTGCCGAGCCAGAACAGGAGACCATCGGACTGTAACAGAAACTAGCCTGAGGGCCTACAAGGAAAACGGAAAAGGGAAGGATCTACCGCAGAGTAGCAACTGTAGTTGGTACTAGCTCACTAATTGCGTTCTTCCGGATTCGGCCAAACCAAATGAAAAAGCCAAAAAAAAAAAAAAAAAAAGAACAAAAAATAAAAAAAGGCTCAAGCTCAAATCAAGCAGGACTCAGAAAGATGTGGAAAGACTACCGACCAGCCAGCTCCTTCTCCTTACTCCGTCTCTTTTTCTCCATGCGTTTCAGTCTCTTCTCCTCCCTGATCTTGGCCTCTTCGGCCTCCTGGTGGCGCCGGCACTTGTGGAAGTTCTCCACCACGACGCCCACGAACATGTTGAGCACAAAGAAGGCCACGATCAGCAGGAAGGAGATGAAGTAGAGCAGCATCCATGGGTTGTAGTTCATTATCGGCTGAAAACACACACAGGGTACAGAGGATTACGTAGACATTTACAGTAGAAGACTTTCTTTGATTTCTAACCTATAAGTGACTAAATGTGGCTAAATATTTTTCAGTGGATGGCCAAAAAAAATGATTTGTTGCAATTACATTATGACATCATGTATAATTTGTTTACAGCCAGTGTCAAAATGACTTGACTTAACGATACATGGGTCACGATTCAATATATTGCAATATATTCGATACTGTGCGTAAAGTATAATTTTAGAAAAACTAATATTTAAAAAAAGACATGATGTTCATAAAAGTCAAAGAAGTTTACTTTAGGTAAACAATTCAGTACACAGAAAATGAAACTGCCAGTTTGGGATTGTGATTCCCAGGTTCTTAGTGAGCTAATTGTTATATGCTAAAGTAGGCTATATGCTAAAGTTCAGCCATAGCTACATTGTTAGCTTCTAGCAAACATTCAGGCACTGCTAGGCACTGTAGACACTAGTGGTGTGTCTCAGCATAGCCATCTAGCGTTGGGGGTTTGAACACAACATAAACGTGAACCACTGTCTTTATTTTTTAACGTAAAAAAATAAAAAATAAAATTGATATTTCCTTTTTGAAAATCGATACAGTATTGCAAAATCGTGATACTCAAGTGTATCGAGTTTTTCTTACAACCCTAATATACAATACAGGAAATTAAGTCGTTGATGCTCAAAACGTCCCTGGGGGAGGACACCCAGACCCCCCCACTATAATATGCTTCAGATAAACCAGTAGCAAGAACTTGTGTCTGCCTGTGCTTCGAGGGAATTATAGTGAACAAAATTATTAACGCAACACTTTTGTTTTTGCCCCCATTTTTCATGAACTGAACTGACTTTTTCTACGTACACAAAAGGCCTATTTCTCTCAAATATTGTTCGCAAATCTGTCTAAGTCTGTGTAAGTGAGCACTTCTCCTTTGCCGAGACAATCCATCCACCTCCCAGGTGTGACATATCAAGATGCTGATTAGACAGCGTGATTATTGCACAGGTGTTCCTTAGGCTGGCCACAATAAAAGGCCACTCTAATATGTGCGTGAAAAATGAAAAATGGGGGCAAAAACAAAAGTGTTGTGTTTATAATTTTGTTCAGTGTATATCATATCTTTGATGATATATTTTTACATGTGTGTTTCCGCGTGAGGGTATGAATATATTTACCTGTTGATCGACTCCTACAGCATCTAGTCCGTCGTACATAATATCCACCCAGCCGTCTTTGGACGCCAGAACAAACAGAGACATCAAGGCCTGAGACAGAGAGGTGGAACAAGGGGTGATATAGAAATACATTTGACACTAAAAGGCCCGCAAAAATGTCATGTTAAAGCTTTAGTGCGTAACGTTTTGATATTAATGAACGTCCGTTACATTCAAGCCGTTGCCAAATGAGTTGCTACAAAGCTAATTAAGACTATCAGCTCCACACAACTCTCTCTGTATTTCTCAGTATGACTATTTTCAGAAGATTGTGGCATCCGGGCACTTTCCCGCGCAGAAACTCGTGTGAAGATAATGACCTCTTCTGAAGAGTCCATCATGTGTTTTGAATCCTCCGTGTCCTCCTTGGCTACTAGCAACTGCGTGGAGGAGGGGGGTGTGGGGGGTGTTGGGGGGGTGGTGGTGGTGCGCAATCACGGAAGGCTTGTATCACGTGGACGCGCCAACAGTTTTCTCATCATTACTTAGAATTCCTCATGGAGGCGGCAGAAACTACGCACCATAGCTTTAAAGCAGCTCAACAAAGACTTGTTTGTTGCATTTATTGATCAGAAATCGGGACCTTCCTGAGGCCTCACCTGTCCCAGGTTGTCAAAGTTGTACTTGTGTCTGACCCATTTGTTGTTGGCCTGCAAACAGCTTGACTTGTTGGTGATGTTCTTTACATCGTCTCCCACGCAAACAAAGAACTTCCCCTTGAAGAGCTGCGAAGAAAAAACACAGACTTGCCCTTTATTTTACAGTGAACCTCGACAGAAAACTCATTCATCAAACTCAGTGATTCTGCTGTGGTAAGTTTGGTTTCAGAAATGTCTCCTATATAGTATACTTCCACAGGATTCATACAATTAAATTGGCACGCTTATTTCCAGTGGTGGAATGTAACTAAGTACATTTACTCAAGTACTGTACTTAAGTACACATTTGAAGTACTTGTAATTTACTTGAGTCTTTTCTTTTCATGCCACTTTCTACTTCTACTCCGCCACATTTCTGAGAGAAATATTGTACTTTTTAATCTAAAGATGTCATCTGACATGTTTTTCTCATTGTTTCTGTCCGTATATCCTCCCCTCTCTCCTCACCCTCCCCTCTCACCTGTACTCCCAGGATGCCAAAGATAATGAAGAAGGCGCAGCAGATGACCACGATGTTGCCGATGGGCTTCAGCGACGACATCAGAGTCTCCACCACCAGCTTCAGCCCCGGGGCTCTGCTGATCACACTGAAACACAGCAGATAACAGGACATGTAAACGTTTGTGTGCTGCCTGGATGTGTATGTGTCACAGATGCTCACAAGTCTCTGAGCTAGAGTCCGAGTCAAGTCTCAAGTCTTTGAGCTAGAGTCCACATATTTTGCATTCGGTGCTTCTTTGGTTTGGGCCTTGTATGAAGTTTGGTCTCAAGTCAAGTCTCAAGTCACTGTGTGTACGACTTAAGTGTATCTCGAGCCCGAGGCTCAAACACGAGTCCCCATCTCTGATATACTGTATGTGCTTGTGCAGGGAACTCTGAGGTCACTTACAATACAGCTCATACCAGATGGAGAAGGGATGCCTGCAGCGTTCCAACCTCCCCCCTCCAATCCCCAGGCCCTCACCCTGTCAGCGCACACACACACACTTATACACACTTTCTTTGTATCTTGATTTCCCTTGTTTACTGCAGTCAGTAACCCCTTTTCTCATTTTTCTTTCTTTACAGAATTTTTAAAGCCAAAACACTTGTTGGCTTAAAGACAACTTTGATTCACTCCTGCTCTTTTTCTCTATTTAACTCCTCTTTTCTGCCTCGTTCATTTCTGCCGTCAAGGAAACAGACACATCTAATTAAGCCAATGGACTGATGAGGATGTTTGATTAGCATGGCACCCGGCACAGCAATGCACTGCAGCTGAGCTTCTCCAACAGAGTGAAACACACACACACACACACACACAGACACACAACGCAAAACCTGCCGATGCGCACACACCCATCTGCATAGGCTTTCATGCAGAAAACACAGATGTACATGCATGAGCACACAGATGCAACAGCGCATGCACACACACACACACGCACGCACGCACGCACGCATGCACGCACGCACGCACGCACACACACCAAAGCCAATATGACTTGATAGATGGAAAAGGCCTAAAGATGAAAAACAATGCTACACAGGCTGTCAAGGTGATAATCTACTCTGCCTTTGCCTGTTAGTCTTTGTCTGCCTTGTATGTTTTTCCCCTGAGCAGACATGTTGAGTGAAGGAAAAGTCAATAGTACATTAAGAAAAGACATGAGATAATAAAAGGCCAGGGCCGACCGAGGCCACTGATCAATAGCCCTGATCAGAGAATAACGAGCCGATGGCTACACCTCATCCCTTTGCACTTTTATATTCTATTGAAACCCATGCTGGGGTGCAGTACCACTGGGGAGCTATGGAGGGTACTAGTGTTCAAGAGCTGCATCTTCATGCGTCTGCTTTTAGGACTGATGCAGCTGTGCTGGTATGAGAACACATTTCCATTGGATTCCTCAGCAAGGGCAGGCATCGGAGTCCAGTTTTAGTGTTTTTGTCATGAGACGAGTTCACCCGTCTATTTAAGCGATTGTGACATCTCTTTAGAGTGAAATAGAGATGCAAAACACGGCAATGATCAGTTGCAGCTGTTTATTGAATCCATCTTTTTGCTATCTCATTCTAGCTAATTATGATGTTTCCCAGGTGTTTTCATTATTTGTTCAATGGAATACGTGTTTGCTCCTGATCTCAGTTAATCAACTTGTCATCCTTCCATTAGTGTGCACGTCATCCCTCGTGTTTAATCGACCCCACACTGGTCCAACAGAGGCTCCCAAGTCATTCCTACCACATGCAATAACATGTTTGGTAACACTTTACTTGAAGGTATCTACATAAGAGTGACATGACACTGTCATGAACAGGTGACACTGTCATGAACACATGAACCCTAACCCTAACCATAACTTGTCATGACAAAAAAACGAATGACACTTACTGACAAGAGTGTTATGTCATTAATGTTTATGACTTGTGGACAGTTCATGACAGTGTCATGTCACTCTTATGTAAATATCTCAATCTTAACCAAATGTTTTAATACTTACACACTGAGATAAGCTAAGACTCATATACATCACAATACTGAACTATAGTGCAACTTGCACAAACATAGGTTTGTTTACATCTTTTATAAATACTATTTAAGTAGGTTGTGCATTTTTATTCACCACTTGTATATACAATTGTACATTCGTTTCCTGTGTATATTTTTGGAATAGTGGTTCTCGTAGTCTATCCTATTTATTAGTTCTTGTATATTCTGTATGTCTGTGAGTGTCTTCTATTTGCTGCTGTAGCAGTGACGTTTCTCACTTTAATCTAATCCAATCTAATATAATGTCTCTCTAAACAATTAAGATTTTACAAAGTTACAAAAAGAAAGAAGAACTAGCTTGAGAAGAGAATGAATATAAGTGCAACATGTTGGGGAAGTCAGTGAGTTTGCAGAGTCAATCGAGGACAGAAACTAGGGATTGACCAATAATCGGCCTGGCTGATTATCTGGGCCGCTATTTGGCAATTGGCAGATTAACTGTATCAATGTTTTATTTTACCGACAGATAAAGTTAATTATTGAAAACTGCGATACTTGCGACTTGCATAAAAACTATAAGCATGTTTAGACTTCAGGATGCTATTTTTGTATTGATTTCTTTTTTTTTGACTTTGTATAATGTTTAATGTTTTAGTTTTATTACATACTTGCCTGAAGCATTTAAACTAACTTTCGTGCTGGAGTTTGTAACATTCCAAAATGTTACTTTTGACTAAAATATTTTAATTTTCACAGTAAATGCATATCGGTTCCAAATGTCCCTTATCGGTTACATCAACTACAAATAATCGGTATTGATATCGGCCCTGATGAACCAGTATAGGTCGAACCCTAACAGAAACACATGGTTTACAGCTCAGTCCGTCGGATCACTAGCTTGGTCCTACCAGACTCTGGTACATTTCATTGGTCCAGAGAGTCTGGCCTCTCTCCATTGCCAAGTGTTAACTTCCTTGAAGGCGGGTACTCTGTTGAAGTTCAAAACTATTGGATCTTCCCAGAGCCACTCTGGATCTGCCATAAGCAATCGCCAACGTTTGGTCGTGACGTCGGCTTAGCATCGCTAGCGTTCGCCTTAGCCAACTCCTTCATCACTAACGGAGCGAGCTGGAAAATCAAACTTTTCCCAAACCCCGTGGGGAGGAGGGCCACAACATCACGGCCACCAACAAAACTCAGCAAAGATTGTTCTTGCTCGGGCTTTAACTTCTGGATATTTGGCAGCGTTGCCACAACGGACCGAATGGCTTCGCTCGCGTCTCTCTCCGCCGCCGTTACTGAACTACAACTCAAACGTCATCGTCCTCAGCCACTCCCTCTGTTCGCTGAACCGCGAATATACCGCAAACCCAGACGACGTACTGAAGGAAAATGAAAATTGAGCTGAAGTACGTAGGAGGGCGGAGCCAGGCTATCGGATCACAGGCTAACCTCTCTACCTCTTTACATCATGTTCTTCTTTAAAGCTCTACTCTGACAAATATGCTGAAGTAAAAAGGCGTATTAAGGAGGGGAACGAAGGAGAGACAAGCATCTAATTGGAAGTCAATGCACTCCAATGATGCGCTTCGTGAAGGACAAACACTGCGATAGGCTCCTCTCCATAAAGTATATTTGCATATGACACGGAGAAAAAAAAGGAGGATTAGGAGGAGCTGGATGGAGGGAGCCCGAGGGAGAAAAGTTAGTCCTCGCTTCTTCTAATGTACCTCTCTGCATAATTTCAAAGTGCTTTTGCAGCGTGTCCTTGTTTTGTGTGCTGTACATAGGAACGGGAAGGAGTCTGCCGCAACGCACAACACCTGCCCACGTGCACCACCCGTCTCTCTCCTCCACCAGCATGCCGCTCGCACCGGGGCAGGAGAACAACAAGTCGGGAAATAAGCGGCAGGCGTGTTCCCACAGTGCAAACACTAGGTGTAATTAAGAGACACAGGGAGATAGAAATAGGGGACAGAGGGAGGAGAGCAGGGCTGGTAGGTAGCAGGGATACAGAGGGAATAAAAAATGAGGCAGGTGTTATTTTCTGAATTTTTTTTGTCGAAACTTTCTTTCTCGCTCCACATTGCTGTGTACATTTCTCTCCACTTTCTCAACCAGCAGCTGTATTTCTTCTCCAGCTGTCACACACTACCACTCAATGTTCTTGCAACCCGACGGTAAATGAGCGGCGTGCTAATGTAAACTGTAAGCCAATGAGTTCAGGTGTCACACAAACATAATCTAAACATCTTGAAGAATGGTAATTCTTCTCATGACTTAATTGGCCATCGTCAGCACTGTTACATAGGAGGAATGATGGTCAAACAGCGTGCGCCTGATGGTGTTTTAAGCCCCTACCGTCGACTTCAAGGCAGCGTGCGACCGTCGACTGCAAGCCACCTAACCCTAACCTTAACCCTAACGTTAGTGCCTTCCATGCAGCGCTGCCTGGAAGACGACATTGGGGGCTTAAAACACCAAACACCACAGCGTACACACTGGTGAGCCAGCGCACAAACCTTGAGATGATTACATCTGACGTCACGCACGCGTGGGCAACGGTAAAATCTCCACCAACTGCAAGACCCAGGGCATGATAGGAAACGCCTGGCTCTTAGCTAAACACTGATGCTTTATATGAACTTTTTAATCGTTTTGAATTGGAGAGATTTTGATTGCTATTTGTCTGATTTAAAGGCTTATTCTGTACAGAACACATGTTGTGTGTCTGATGGTGACGTTTAGTAGCCAGAGGGACTAAATCCGACTTAATGCAGATTACAGATCATCTACAGTCTGATGTATATTAACATCAGCAACAGATCGCCTGGAAACTGACCGACTGTGGATTTTTGTCACTGCCCACTGCTGCTCCCATTCATTTTGCAGGCGAGGCTCAGGTGGTAGTCGCCTACCAATCGGAGTGGTTGGTGGTTCGATCCCTGGCCCTGCATTCCCATGTCGAAGTGTCCTTGGGCGAGACACTGAACCCCGAATTGCTCCCGATGCTGCGCCATCGGTGTGTAAATGTGTGTGAATGTTTATCTGATGAGCAGGTGGCACCTTGTATGGCAGCCTCAGCTACAGTGTATGAATGGTGAATGGTTCCAGTGCTATGTAAAAGCACTTCAAGTAGTCGTTAAGACTATAAATGAGCTATATAAATACAGTCCATTTACACTACATTTACATTTACAACGAGCCTACTGGCTGAGGTGACAGGGGGCTAGCCTCAGAGAGGATTTATCAATAAACAAACCTGTTGGCCAGCCCTGATGTCACAAACATCACAATCAGTCTGCCTGAAATGAAGCCTGGGCGTGTGGCGGGTACAATTAATGGATAGGCGGCGGTGGGGAGGGGTTTCTAGGCTGTGGCTGAGTTGTCGATGAAGTGCAGGTGTTGTTCGCTGGTGACACAGGGTACAGACCTCTGGGCCTTCCCTGAGACTGGCCCTCAGTTCCGCTTATGGGCTTGTTGAATGACAGGTGTGTGTGTGTGTGTGTGTGTGTGTGTGTGTGTGTGTATCCTGTTAAACAAAGCTGATGCATCATTCTGTCACACGCATACGCGCACGCGTACACACACACACACACACACACACACACACACACACACACGCACACATGCCCGTGCACCCCTAAGGGCCCTCTCTTGTGCATAGTAATGCTGTCATTAATATCTTTAATGAGAAATGAACAGCAACAGAGAGCTGCGCACACACACACACACACACACACACACACACACACACACGGACAAATTATTTCATTCATACACTTTTCGCTTGGTTTATATATGATGTGGACACCCTCAAATTAGTGCTAAAAACTGGTACTTTAAACTCAAAATGATTGTTTCATTTCATTTCAAATACCAAGTACAGAGACAACACCAATGTATCACTGTTCTACTACTTACTGCACTGCAGCTTTTATAGTAAAGTCCATACAATGTCACATCTTGAACTAAGTTCATTGTTTTTCTAACCCTGTCTCCTAGAAATTACGTTCAGTGGTTAAGACGAGTCCCTTGGGACTGGAAGCTTACTATGTTTAACATACATAACTAATGGTTACACTTTACTTGAAGGTATTTACATAAGAGTGACATGACACTGTCATGAATGTGTCATAAACATTATAAACAAGTCATAAACGTTTATGACATAACGCTTCTTTTAGTAAGGGTCATTCGTTTTTTGTCATGACAAGTTAAGGTTATGGTTAGGGTTAGGGTTCATGTGTCATGACTGTGTCATGTGTTCATGACAGTGTCATGTCACTCTTATGTAGATACCTTCAAGTAAAGTGTTACCTAACTAACTTATAGGTAATATAGTATTTTAATATGTTGGGCCCTATTTTAAAAGGTAATATGTCACATTTCCACAGTTTAAATGTCTAAAAATATTTATTTTGTTGAGTTTTAACCAATGTTCAAACCTAAAGGAATCTGTCATTTTATTCTGCTGCAATTACACTTAGACAAACACATGTAGCAATGTGCTGATGCTGCTGCCAGTGTGAACCCCAAGTGCAATGCACTGCCAGAGGGGTAAACACAGACAAGCTTATGTTTAATTCAAACAGCCAGCGAGGGTCTGCCACAAATCAAACTGGATTGACAACAAGCTGATAACAAAATTTACACAGAAGCAGGATGAAAAGCGACGTCTGCCTTGTGGTGTGTTTGAACAGGCACAATTTAGAAAGCTTTTGAGAAAACCGGGTTTTTTTTTAACTGTAAGGTTTTACCCATGAAAATGTAACTCATGCGACAGATATTATAGCCATTATAGACTTTCTTTCTTTTTTTTGAATGACTGACACATTTTTTTCAACTATGCATCTTCCTAAGATACGCTTTTCTGTTTTTCCTAATTTAGCCGGCGAAAACTTAAGGGAGAAGATGTCCCAGTAATGTCCACACTCTTTCAGGAAAACAACGACCTGCCTAAACTGCAACTACATGTCTGCGCAGATGTGGTTATGCACAGTAGAGCTTTCATTCTCTGCCCAAACCTTCAATCGGGTCGGGTTCGCCCAAGTTTTTTTTCCGTCTTTTGCAGACCTAATAGTCTATGTAATGTCATATATAATGTATAACCTGTGCAGTGCTGTGTGTTGACCGCCATCTTCTGGATATCTATTCATCTTACACGCAAAAAGCAAGGTTCAAAACTGCTGCCGTGGTTCGGATTTGGACAGAGACTATGCAGGTTCACGAAGGGTCTGACCTGATTTTTTTGGGCTTAGTCGTAGCTCTAATGCACAGTACGGTACTTTTGTGTCCTTATTGTGTTTAGATCTTCAGATCGTAGCTATAAGATGTTTTGTATAAGATGGTGTCCTCATTCTGTAGCATACTTCGTACACATTTCCAAATTGGCCATTTGTGTGCAGAATATTTTATATCTTTTTTTTTGCCACCAGTGTCCAAGTCACCAGCGTACACATCTTAGGAAGTCTATATCGACGATGTTTCATTTCCATGCCGGCGGAAATTCCGTCGGATGTCCCTCATTTCGGCAGGATGTCCCTCACCTTACGCTTTCTTTGTGTTGGCGTTCTAAACTCTGTTGATGTATGAAGACTATGGTTAACTGCTCCTCAGATCTCTGCAGGGTGAATGCAGACAGCTAGCTAGACTATCTGTCCAATCAGTTTTCTGTTTCACCACTAAAACAACTTTTGAACGTATACGTTCCACCAAAACAAGTTCCTTCCAGAGGCTATTTTGCCGAGGCACCGTTGCTCTGTCCTGCGCTTAATTACCCTAACCCTCTGCAATAAAAAAAAAAAAAACAGATTAAAAAGCCTACAAGCATGATTATGCAAATTAATAATTATTAAATTTATTCAATAATTAAGTGTGGGAAATGCAGGAAAGGAGAGCTGCAAGTGACGTGCGCCGGCCAGTGCATCTGCCTTTGGCTTCCAATTAACTGCTCAGTCGTCAGACCAAGTGGAGGAAGCCATCGAGATAACTTTTCCTACGCCAAACCCTAACCCCTAACCCTAACCCTAACCACTAACCCAAGACGATTGTGATTAATTTAAATAAAAGCCAATAAACAAGAGCACGTTTTCCTCCCATCCCGTTTCTCCCATGTTGTGTTGACTAGCCAGACCCTCCTCTGCAGCGCTGTGGAGGAAGGTCTGGCAATGTGAGACTACATCTTAGGTAACTAACAAACAGATCCAACCTTTTTAATAAATAGATTAAGTTTGTATTGTTGAGTTTGGCAGAAGCACTTGTACATCAGCTCAACAAATGTTACCCAAAGGAATGTTTATTCATTATTTTAACTGAAACATGGCTTTAATGGAACCCAAGCACTAATTCCACTGTGTTGACCAGACTGAATTATCTCTAACAGGGTTTTCAGTACGTGCCGTACACATACAGTATAGTATACCCACAGCAGCACATTAATATCTTAATATGCTATAGCTTTTAATGCTGTGCTCCGCCTTTTGGATTGAAAGTTAATAACAACCATAAAAAAAGATTTTACAGTATTGCTTTCGTGTTACTCATCTGCAGCCTCAGCGGAGGAGAGAGCAAAGCGACCATGCTCAGCCTGTTCCTCTGTCTCTTTCTCTTTATCTCCATCCTCTCCCGTTTCTCCACTTTTCTCCACTTTATGCTTCCCTTCATACGATCGTCTCAATCCCATTTCTATCTGCCATTTTGCATTTTTCTCACAGTGAAGACATCACTCCCTAGAGGAATGGTTGCCCTTTGCTCTCGAGAATACCTCCCCCCGAACTTAAAATGTGTCCAATTTCCGCCTGTATTTGCTACACATGTTCTAATCTGACTATAAAACCTTCCCTACTTGACATTAATACAGCCCCAGCCTTGCTGCCCTCTGGGAATAAAATAAGAGGATTTAACAGCTGTAAGAATCAGGTACTCTTTTCAAGTGCTCAGTTGCACCACATCTAATTAGAAAGCTCCAAATGCACTATTTAATGTGACATTAACACTTCATTGGAAACATGCCCTCTTTTTAACTGCAGTAAGCATGCACCACAGTGGAAACCAGACCATATAAGTATGTTGTATGAAGTATCTGCTTAATCTTTTGCTACCATGCCTGCTGCCATACTGTCTGCTGCTGTTATAGCATTTCAAAAGGCCCTCATCCCACTCACTTGTATGTTTACCTATGCTGGCAGTTCTCATGAACCATTCGTACATACAGTATAGCCACAAAAACTAACGTACTGTAATTTGTATGTATTCCATGTACTTATTATTGTATGCACCACATTCATTGCTGCTGTAAAAGCACGCAAAGATTTGCGTAGGGAGGAGGTCAGGTGGATGGGTGGGTCCTGAAACACTTTCCGGGCTTTCTAGCGGGGGAGCGGAGTTCATGAAGAAGTTAAGGGGGAAACACCAAACTTTCACCCAGGAAACGAGTGTTCGTGTCCCGGGAGTACTACTTAATGGCACCACAGTTTTAACCTAAACCACAATCTTTTTTCTAACCTTAACTCATTTTTTTTGGTGCCTAAACTAAACGATTGTCGCTGCATGACGGCCCCCTTTGTCGGCTCAACTTAAAGGTGCAGTAGGTCAGACTTATAAAACTAACTTTCTGTCATATTTGCTGAAACTGACCCTATGTTCGAGAAGAACTACAAGAAGCAGGTCATTTAAAAATAAATCCGGCTCCTCTGGCACCACCTACAGCCTGTAGTGCGATTTGCAAAAATCCACCATTCCCTGTTCAGATGCACCAATCAGGGCCAGGGGGTGGTGTCTAACTGTGTGTCAATCACTGCTCATGCTTAGGAGACCATTTTGTAACGGCCGCTGTCATAGCGGTCCCGTTATGGGGCCCTGTACCGTGCTCCCAGTAGCCTTTTCTCGGCTATATTTAACTGTAAAGACTGCTAAACTTAACTGTCATATGATCAGTCGCAATGTGACGAGCAAACGGTCGCCGTAACTGGAACCAGGAAGTGAGTCTGTAAACATTGATGGACGTTTAAAGCGGACATTTGGGTAATCATTTTACTAGGGTTGGGCATCGCTTGGATTTTAACAACTCTGATTCCAATTCCGATTCTTCCTTTCGATTCCGGTTCTTATCGATTCTCGATTCCGATTCTTTGAGGGGTGGAGTTGAAGCGGGTCACATGCCTATTTTCACAAATGAAAAAAAGTTTTATTTCGATTCAATGGTGGTTTACAGTTTTACAGGGCTTTTTCAATGTAAAATAAAGCCACACTAGAGCTCTACTTACTGAGCTCCATGGCTGCAACACAACAAGCGCCTGGCCGCTTCGGAAACCAAAACTTGCGCATGTTAAATTGGGAAGCGATGATCGGATTTGAAACCAAATCCTCCAAACGATTCCAATAAAGAAACGATTCTACTGGAATCGTAATTTTTGAAACGATTCCAAGTAGGAATCGGTTCTCGATGCCCAATCCTACCTTTTACCATTCACTTTGGCTAAATATGGGATTTTGTTTAAAGCCTGTATGATTGTCTGACTGCCTGTGTTCCTCACCCTGTGAGACCTGTGAGCAATGTTGCAGCGTTCCCAAATGTCAACAATTAACGAGGTTTAATGCATAAACAATCATATCCCAAACATGGAAAAAGAGACCCAATAGTAATAAACTGGAATTAACATCTGTCCTGCTAAGACTAACAATTACCACTCATCGATCATTGCTTGTTTATAAAATTCTGTTGCAGTATTCTTGAGCGTCAACATAGCACAAAGCAGATCAAAACACAACGCGTCATTTCACTCAGGGCCAATCGATCTGGTCTGATTTGAGCCAACTGATTACCACGTGCACATGGCAGGGACTTGAGTCCTCTTGTGTAACAGAAAGATGAATGTTCATAAAAAAGACATGCGTATGCATAGTATGCACAATACACACAAACATAATTTGAAGCACTTTCATGTTAACTGTCTAGTTCACACACAAATGTTACAGTATGAAGTCAAAGACGAAACAAACAGTTTGAAGGCACGGAGAGCGAAATAAGTCTCGGCAAAAGAGTTCACTTTCATGTCAGAGGTGGAAGTTATAGAAGCAAAAAGAAGACAGAAAAGATCAGTGATGTTTATTGGGTCAATTTTGCTGGAAGAAAATGAATATTTGATTTTTGTGCTCTTGCTGAGAACCGTGATACATATTAAAGAGAGGGCGAGGCCTCGAGAGCTCCCCTTCACGAGATGGGACACCAAGCATGCGGCTGTAAGCCAAGTCAAGCATGACGTCTCACACATGAAAATGGCACACACAGGAACACACAGTGAGGCTAAAACTAAGCACTAAGGAGTGCACACACGTGAAGACCCTGTCTGATATTTTGCAAAGACCAGGGCTCTAACTTAAAGAGCCCCTATTATCCTTTTTCAGCGTCATATTTGTACTCTTGGGGTCTACTAGAATAGGTTTACATGCTTTGATGGTCAAAAAACACATTATGTCTGTCTGAGCTCTTGGCCCGCCTTCCTGAAAAGCCCAGTCTGCTCCGATTGGTCAGCTGGCCCACTCTGTTGGGATTGGTCAACCAATTTCAAACAAGTCAGAGTGGGCTGTGCTTGCTCAGGCAGCACCTATGGGCAGCACAAATGAAAAACTGGGCTGGCTTTCTCAATCAATAATTGAGATTCAGTTGAGAGAAAGTGCTGTCTGTGGGAGAGAAAGCTACATTTAGAGTGAAATGTGGGTTTTTTTTTGTACTGTATATATTTATTCCATACATTCTGTGGAAGTCAGAACGAATGTGTATCCCAATATGAGGAAAATAGGAAAACATCGCAAGGGTAATAGGCATGATATGAAGAACACACTAAATAATTTACTTGATGGTATAGCAGAGATTCTGCATTATAGAAGGGTTGCATAATATGGCACACTGCATGTCCAGCTTGGTAAGACCTTAATCAATTTGTGTTATGAGAAGTGATAAATGCAATGCATTATTATAATTATGACGATTATTATTTTTTAAATAAAATGCGAGCTAATTTATAGTTTAATAATTGCCATGGTGTTTTATTTAATTCCAAGCATCACTTTTATTTAGCTATTTTGACTTTTGGAAAAACTGTAATTTATTATTATTATTATAATAACTATTATTGATATTATTATTATTATTATTATTATTATTATATATATATTATTATAATTATAATTAGGGCAGCCAGCACTTACCTTGGGATGGTTTAAATCATATTACGGGAAGGTTTGGGACGATGGTGAAAAAAAAGTTCATTTTGAGCCCTGGCAACGACAGACATTCTTGATTTCCCTCTGCACCCAAACACACTGGAGATCTAAGCACAAATAGTCTCCAAATTGGTGATTTCCGCCTTAGTTCCTCTCAAATAAACATAACTATGCAATTGTGTACACGCTGACATAACAACATAACACACAGAGAGACACACACACACACACACACACACACACACACACACACACACACACACACACACACAAAAACTCTCTCAAATCTCCCAAAAGCTCCAGAAGGTGGTACTTGTCAGAGCTGGGAAAAAAGCTCAGTTTTTTCCACCTCCATCTTTGTGTCAAATATATATATATATATATATATATATATATATATATATATATATATATATATATATATATATATATATATATATATATATATATATATAGTTCTGGCCTTTTACTATCACCCACAAAATATGTCCAAGTTCTTGTAGAAGTATTGTATATTAAGACTTTCTTTTATAATTCCTATCAACAGTTTAGGGGTGGTTGTCTGTTTTCTCAGTGTGTTTGTTTGTCTATACATTTCGGCATCCCTGGGAGAGAGAGCCACTTACCGTAGCGGCCTCAGGGTCCTCAGCAGCCTCAGCACTCTGAGCATGCCCAGAATCTTGGTACCGGAATTGGAGATGAGCGACACCAGGATGTCGATAACAGAGATCATCACTAACATCCCATCCAGAATGTTCCAGCTGCTCCTCAGGTAGGCCTTGTTCCCGAAACACCAGCCCAGAGCTACAATCTGGACACAAATAGGACATAGAGGCATGTTGCATGAACATATAGCACAGTGTAGTTACTGTATGTCACTGACATAGTAGATAACGCAAAGGGTAAACTGCTGCAGTACCAATATAGATGGACTCCGTTTCAAGTGAAATATCAACTCAAAATAAGTGGCATAAAATGATACGTCAATGTTTTTGTCAGCGCATTCGCAGATTTGTTTGTTATCAAGCCATCTTTTGTTTGGTTTTAATTATGAGTCATTGCTTAATGTCCGATATGCACAGCTAATTAAATTTGTGGAGCGATTATTTACTTGGAACTTGGCAGCCGAGATAATAAAAGCTTTTCCAAAGCTCATTTCTAGTTCTATAGGTCCACTCATCATTTATTCTGCCCATAAAGAAATTTGCATTCCCGAAAATAATAGAGACTGGCTGACTTGTTTTTTTGCTTGTAGCTGAAACTTATTAAATCAGGCCACGGCAGCTATTTTCGCTTAATGCATTCCTTAACACCTAATGTAACTGAAGAGATGAGAGAGCAAGAGAGACAGAGGGACATGGATAGAAGATAATTTACATTAGTTGATGCTAATCAATGCATAACAGTATGTACTGTGTATATGAATGGGCGTCATCGAACTTCAGTATTTCAGAATAGGGCTGCAATGTAATCCTATAGGGCAAATGTTCACCGTTTGCTGTTTTTCACACTGACAGGCTCAGATTGTTATAATAAGTGTATGACTACATTATGGTAAGACGGTGACATCTCGTTCTGAAATCTCGCGAGGTGACAGAGGTGTGGAACAATGAATGAATATATAGTGCGGGATTTCCGTGTGTGTCTTGAGTTGAGAGGAGTTCCCGGGGGGAGAGTTCCCGGGGGGAGAGTTTGTTTTTGAGTAAGGACAGAGCAGCTTTGTGGTGTCTAAAGGAAATGTCGGGCTACACTTCGCGCAGCTTTCACAGACGTTACCTTTAGATACGGACAGCGCTGAAGTTGAGACTAGTTATGCTACAGCTCAGTGTTACGGTAATGGCAGTGGTACCCAACATCCATGGACCAATTTTAAAGAGTTTTGTTCACATTAGTCACTAAGACACAAATGCATGGGAAAATAAGGTACAGGTTGAAAAATACTGAAATTATACTTTAATGAACAAAAACAGATCTCTGTGACAGTCCAGACAGCTTCTACTTCTACTTCTTTTCACTTTGCTGACGTCAGGATTGGAGCAAAGTGAATGCAATTGTTATACCCAACAAAATTGAGTATCAAGTATTTCCATTTAATGCTACATTATACTTCTACTACACTACATTTAAGATGGAAATATTGTACTTTTTACTTTGCTACATTCATTTCAATAATGTAACAGCTGCATATTCTAATATAACATTCTGCTTGGACTTTAACCAGTGGTGGAAAACATAATCAGAGCAGTACCAATATAACAACGTACTCCATTACACATCCTGCTTTCAGCATGAGTACACTCCCCGCGTGTAGGGGAGTGTACCTTTTACCTTTAAAACCAACGTAGTGAAGCCTCTTGCTTTTAGTCGATAATCTTTGTTTGCATCCTTAGTGGAGTTACCTCCGGCTACGGCCAATACTCTGACGTCTTTCCGGAGACTGTACAGCTGTGAGCGTGGGGTTGGGGTTTTCCGGTAGAATCACAGAGGAAGAAAGGAAGATGAGTAATCCGCTTAGAACGAGGCTAAAGAAAAACGGGACCTTTTACTTGTTGCCAAGGGCTGGCAAGCTACGGAGCCACTCATTGGACTCAGCCTCTTCCACGGGTGAGTGTCAGCGCCATCTTAGTTTGCTATTGCCGGCGTAATTATCGAGGCGGACTGGGGGGGTGTCTGTGACGCAGGACGTGTAGGACCAAAAAGCGGCGATCACTACAAGTAATATCAGGAAAATATACTTAAAGTATCCAATGTAAAAGTACTGGTTCTGCAGAAAAAATGCCCCCTGTGATATACTATGATAACATTAGTATTTATATTGATGTATCAGTGCGAGTGGCATTTCACTGTTGTTGCTGGTTTAGGTGTAGTTAGTTTTAACTATACAGTAATGCAGTTGAGTTCAGTGGTTCCCAAACTAGGAGTTGGATCCCATTTAAAAGGGACACAAGATAAATCTTGGAAGTTGTAAGCAGAAGAAAAGAAGAAAAAACCATCCTCTAATCTTGGCCTTTATGTTAAATATGGGTACATTTTACAACTTTGCACTACACTTAAAGAGATTAATTGAAAGTTAAATGATACAACCAGACCTCTGTGTGTGCAGGCCCTACGTTTGTGATCCCAGCAATCACATTGGGACCAAAAATAGAGACAAATGAATTGAATGAGTGACACCAGTGAACTTTCCTCCCCTCTGCCTCCGCTTGCTCCTGCCCACGCCTGCACGGACCTCCATTCAAAGCTGGTCCATTTAAATACTGGCGAGACAATCCTCCGCTTAGCATTATGAAACAGCACTCAGCACTGTGTGTGTGTGTGTGTGTGTGCGTGTGCGCGTGCGTGTGCGTGTGTGTGTGTGACTGTGTGTGCTCACTGTCTGTTTGAGTTTCAATCTCTCATTCGCTTCCTTCCCTTCCTCTCCCTTTCCTCCCTCTTAACTCTGTTGTCATTTGTATTTTTTGGGGCTTACAGTGCAAGTGGATATCAGGCAGACTCTATTTTCTCTGCAGCTTTTGTGTCTGAGCCGTTTTTTTGGAGTCTGGTTGCGGGTTTCTCCATCTTATGCAAAACGTGTACATTGTGAAAGAACACATATGTTTCATCTTGTTTCTTTCAAAGCTGGAGACAGACGATGGCGTATGGTAACAAAGATTCCTGAGCTACCAAATATTTTGTGGCATATGACCTGATGTCAACTCAGTAAGAACAGTGATGTACCTTTAAAGCGATAACAATTGGCAGGCACAGGTCATAGCATGCAAGTTACATGTACCATTAGCACATATATCTACGAAAAGTAATGCACTGTAATTCGTATGTATTCTACGTATTTATTACTGTATGCCCCAAATTGACTGCCGCTGTTTAAGACCAAGAAGATCCGCGTAGGGAGAAAGGGTTGGGTCCTAAAACACAGGGCTTTCTAGCGGGGGAGTGGAGTTAGTGTCCCGGAAGAACTTAAGGGGAAGACACAAGACTTTCACCCACGAAAACGGGTGTTCGTGTCCCGAGGGTAACCCTAACCCTAACTAGTCGTTTTGGTGCCTAAACTTAACTGTAACGTACACTGAAACGTCCGCAACTTCACGTTGACCGTTACCTGGTTCACAGTCAGCTTTTGTCGGCTCAGCTTAACTGTAAAGACCCCTAAACCTAACTTGTAAGGGGTTGGGGGTCGGCACAATTTCGTAAGTTATCATGCAAATTGTTGTGCAAAAGTCGCAATCAATCATCAATCATACAAACCCATTCATGAGAATGCGTATGTAGCATCCCATCACATAATGGCTAAAATGACCAAAGGCTTTCACAAAAGGTGGACTGGACTTTAGTAAGTAAGCCAAGAGGACTCTCACAGACAGGTTATACAAACTAATGTGTCAGTGGAACTCACCTTTATAGTCATCTCAGCCACAAAGATCGCTGTGAAGATGTAGTTGGACAGTTTTAGGAAGATCCGCTCCTGCATTCAAGAAGGAAGAGAGACCTGGTTGAGTTGAGGCACATGCTAACAGTTCTAAGGATTTGCAATTCACATTTTTGTTTTAAGCATGTTTTTCTACTGAGTTTGTTCTTTGTCTGCTTCGAAATGGACCTGAATAATGTATGAAGGAGCTATTTTCCTCACACATTATCTAAAAACATCTCTGTACAAACATCCCTGTTGCAGTCACTAATTATGGCTGGCGGGCAATTATAAAGTTTACTGTTTATTAGCACTGCAGGAAAATTTAAACAAGGCATCTAATCTTTGGGTCTTCAATCTTAAGTATCCTTTTACTGGTGAAAAAAGACAAGTGTAAGGAAATTTGTTTTTCCCAAATTGAATGAATTGCATTGGGAACAAGTAGCATTATATCACCTGTGGAACACTTGGTGAAACGCTTCAGATGTGTTGAGAAACAAGATTTTTAGGCTGAAATTGGCAGTTTTCTAATGAAACAAGCCTGTCCTTTATTTTATTTTTATCAGAGATAAACAGTCAATTCCGAAAACAAGCACCGTCATTTTGTGAGCATGCACGCAAGACAGTACCATCAGGATTGAGCTAGATCTCCATCTATATGAACATTACTGCAGTCCATGCTTCCCTGATGCTTAACGCAGCATGGCTCAATTGTGTGTGTGTGTGTGTGTGTGTGTGTGTGTGTGTGTGTGTGTGAAACACAGGGGAGAATGAGATCCTATTTACTGAGCTAAACAAGGACTGGGGAGAGAAAACAAGCAAGCTAGAAAGAATAAGACCCCTTCGCCGACTGCTTATTTACTCTACTTCCCCTCAAAATCCTAGCTGCCACTGACTGTCTATGTACTGGATGTGTGTGCGTGCGTGTGAGCGGGTGTAGGTGGCTGCCTTTCCCACGGCCTCCAACTACCATCACCCATGCTCCGAGGAACACAAACTCACACACACACACACCCACACAAAGATGGCAGTCCTGCAGCGTCTATGGGAATGTCAGGCATGACATCACTGGGAATACTGGCGTTGAGAGTTGATAAATTCCAGACTTGACAGCAGCCATTTCAGTAAACGAGTTTTACTTTCATTCATTAGGAATGAACAGGCATGGGCAAGAGAAGGTACAGTGTAGGAGGAGGGATAGAGAGAGATAGAGGGGAAAATTCATGTTGTATGCCTTAATGAGACATGAATTCACCAGGTCAACAGTTTGCCTCAATGTGCTGTCAGGCCAATCACATTCTGGCAAAAGGCTAGAGATTTAGCTGTGTATAATTATGCAGCTGTAGCCTACATGCTGCTAACTTTAGCTGTGGCAGGTTACACAAATATACCTTGCTAGCCAAATATTTGCATGTATACTAAATAGCTGTTTCCTAGCAAGCATGCAATAATGAATCAACACAAACTTGAAGTTACCCTTTGCATGTATGCTTATATTTGGTCAAACTAATTGGAAAATTGCAAAAATTGAATAAACTATGTTATCTGAGAACTTAGCTCCCCACTTCCCATTCATTTCTATGAGAGTAGCCGTGCAATGCATTCTGGTAGCGTTGCAGGGACTTTGGACAAGCGGTGACGTTGAGTCGTACTCTCCTAATTTGCATGAAGTTGAATCCAACCGACTTCATGCAAATAAGGAGCAGCCGGCTCGGCTCCTCTCAAAAGCTGACGAAAATATTTTAAACTGACCTTGGAGTTGATCCGAAATGAAGACAGATTCAGCATCTGCATGGCCTATTTCTCACTTAAAATGTTTTCAGAAACACGTTTCGGGGAACTATTTTCGTGAAATATGAGATCGTATTCAGAACAAGCGGCCATTATGATCAGTTTTGAAATTTGGGAGCAGCCAGCCCCACGTGACGCGTTCGTCCAATCAGCTGCAGCTATCGCGGTTGTAGGAGGGCAGAGACTGTTTTCTCTGCTTGTCAGTGGTCAGTGGAGACAAACTGGTAGAGAGCCCACTAGCGTGCAATTCTGGGAAGCGGGGCGATCCCATTCGTGAAAACATATATGCACATATATATGGGTATGTAGCCTACTATAAGTCAACAGTGAAAACACACCGGGCGCGTAAGCGTTGCGTATAGCCTAATAGCGCAGCTATTTTAATTTTGGCGCCCATGATACCCAATCTGCCTGTTCATGCAGTGGTCGTTTCGGCGTCACAGTTACAGCCTCCAGTTAAAGAAATAAACCAAGGCTCAAAAGGGATTGGAGGATGCAACATATATAAAAAAAGGATGCCAGACACAAGGTTAACAATTAACCAACAAGCTTTATTAAATAATGCAAAAATATTCTCAAAAGTAGCAAACAAAGAGAAACAAAAGGGACTGGAGACCTTGGCCAAAAAGAACAAAAGATGGGAAGACGCTGGACCAACCACGCAATGGGCCGTCGCTCCCCGCGTCTCGCCTAAATTATCTAAAAAGGGTAAACTAATTCTAGAGCAAACAAAAGAGAGACGAATAACTGAACTACCGGTAATCTCCAGCCCAAACTAATACAATAAACTAAAATAACAAAACTCCAGCACCTAAGTGTGCATGGAGGTTGGGAAACACAAACCTGCTTGTGGCGAAAAAAGTCACTCTCTGCCTTCTTATCACCTCCCCCACTCTATCTGGGCACTGATTACGCTCAGGTGTGCAACAGGCAGAGGGAGGAGGGCAGAACGAGGGACAGGGCTATACACGACGCATACGCGCCCGGTGCGTTTTCACTGTTAAAGTGAACATATACCTTGCTAGCTAAACAAATTTAATGTAAATGACTGTAGTGTAAGCTTGCTAGCCTGCAAAAATGAGGCACAGTATTAACTATGTTAAGGCTACGCAAATTTAAAAAAAATATATGATTTAATTTTTTAAAAGACCAAATTAAAAATTGTCTCTAATGAGCTGTTAACTTTAGCTCTGGAGATGTACAAAAATGCAGTATATTAGCTTGCTAGCTGAAATACTTCATGTCATTAAGCTGTTGCCATTTTAGCTAGCCTACAAAATGAAGCAAGGTATCTACTTAAGTTTACTTTTTTCCATAGGTGTACTTCTATTTTGGGCCACTGAAATGAACTAAATGATCAAATTAAAACAATGTTTAAGAAACAGAATTTGCTCTCTAGCAGGCTAAATACGGTTTGTTAGCTGAAATACAGCATGCAAGCTGTTGTTAGCCGTTTTAGCTAACTAAAGTTATCCATCCAAATTAAGCACAGAATCAACTTAGGTTTTTCCATATGTAACGTTAAAGGTGCTGTAGGTGGGATTGTGAAGATCCAGGACTTCGCCAAAAAATTTAAACATTGATAACTTCTCAGTCCCTCCCCCCTTTCCGCTTAAGCCCAAAATGGTCTCCTAAGCCCCTCCCCCGACAAGGGAGAATGAATGCGTGTGCATGAGCAGTGATTGACATGCAGTTAGACACAACTCCTGGCCCTGATTGGTGCATCTTAACAGGGAGCTGTGGATTTTTGCATATCGCACTACAGGCTGTAGGTGGTGCCAGAGGAGCCGGATTTATTTTTAAATGACCTGCTTCATGTAGTTCTACTCGAACATAGGGTCAGTTTCAGCAAATATGACAGAAAGTTAGTTTTATAAGGCTTACCTACTAGGTATACTTAAAATTTGGCAAACTGGAATGAATAAAAAGATAAATAAAAAGAAGACTAAGATTAAACAAAACAGACGTTGACAATAATCCACAGCTCCCTCAAAAGGAGTACAGTTAACACCTCTTGTCTCCCTCTCATTCCTTATCTTGAATGGTGGTGGTGCTGTTCGCAGTTCAACGCCTGTTTCCAGTGTGCCTGACCACAACTGACAACCACAAGCCATCAGCCTGAGCAGCTCCTTCTTGCTCGGCCTGGTTTGAAGTAACGTTAGTAATGCTGAACATATTTGGCGGAGAACAGCAATGACTGCCTAGTTACAAGCTAGTAAAAACAGTACCTAATTTTTAACACTTCCAGTAGGTAATCTACTGCACACCGGCAGCCCCATGCTGGAGAAAGGTAGGCTACAGTCTCTCCAAGTTTTAGGGAGCTCAACATTCTGTAATTCATTTTGTAATCATTCAATAATTTAGTAGATCACTGTGCAGCAATGCAATATTACTAGGAAAGCAATTCTTACCAGTGTATCTTGATTAGGAATCAAATGAATGCAAAGAAAGTTACTTTATGAACTTGATTTTAAGATTTGTAATTATTTATTTACTGTAAACAAAAGAAAAATGTGTGAATCTGTCATTATTGCACAATTCCTCCAAGTACCTAACTAAAAAACTAAAAATCCCTATCCTTACTAGAGTCAATATAGTGTTTAGTAACTCCTAAATAATGTTGATTACTCACTGACGTCCAGTGATCACCGGTTAATGAGACAGCGTTTGCAGCACCTTGCAGCAGTTCCAGTGTGGCTGCTTTCTCCGGGTCATACAGGCTGTGTATGGTGAAACTACTGTCCCCCTCGACGGCAACGAGACAGGTCAGAACACGGCAACCGTAGTACGTCTTTAAGACCCGAGTCCTCTACGATGCTGACAGGTCTGCAGTTAGTTGCCACCCGTTTTGCAAGAGCTGTAGTAATTTTTTGGGATTTGGTTTCATCCACAGGTCGGCAAGTAGCACTCTCCAAAATACTGCTTTGCCTGAGTGGGTAGCATGCTAGTGGGTAGCATCACGTTAACTGTACTACTGTGCTTAGCTCCGTAGGTGGTAGCTCAAGCTTGACGTGCTTCGGTGATATTTTAATTCGGCTTTACACAACGTGCATATGGCTTTCGACTTGTCTACGAGCCGCCCGGGAGTTTTGGAAAGTAAAAAGCTCCATTCAGAGTTATTGCTGCTGTGTTTCTCCATCATGCCTGCAGCCTGCAACCATAGACAGTATATAAGAATGGACCAACAGATCCCGTTGCTCTGGACAGAGACCAGTGAAGGCCATTAGAAGTGCTGAGCGTTACTGCGCAGCCTCCAACTGAGAGAGACGACGTAAATGTGACGTGAGCAACCTGTCTGAAAGTTGGAAGTCTTCTGGTAGCTGTGCCAAGAGAAATCGCAATCATTCCCAATCTTGCAGAGACGGAGAGCGTAGGTATATGTAAGGAGATAACATGGACACAGGCTAATTATTGCTAACTAAAATGCTAGTTAACATTAGTAATTAAACGTAAACAGCTAATGTAAGTCGAAACTGCCTGCGTGCTTCTCCTGTACTATACGGTAATTCCTCTACTATGCGACAGTAAGTCGCGTGGTTATGACACAATCGTTAGCCTACTTTTACAAAAACGTCTGCTACAGAGCCATAACGTGAGATACAAGGTAACGGAGCCTTTTATACATTATCGTGTTTCTTTAGAAATAAACAATGGACAAATAGAGTCTTTAAACGCTTCAGATGTGAAGTTATTCGCTGTCAAAGTGACGTCAAAATGAATAGCAGTCAATGGGATGCTAACATCGGGTGATCGCTTTGTAGCATCAAAATGGCGCCATAGGAGGCCATTAATTGCATCGCGATTAACGCGTTAATGCTGACAGCCCTAAATATTACATAACAATCTTGCTTAATGCATCACTCAATTATGCAATTACAAACATCTCCTGTATTCCTGAGCAGCAGGAAAGAAAAGTCAACCAACTCATCCTGGAAAGCTTTCATCACAGTTCCAGTGTGTAGCACTGACGCCATCTCTCTATCTTAACGCTGTCTGGAGCTGATGACGTGGCTGCAGCAAACTTAAGATTGATTGTGTTTTATACAATTGATGCCGATATAATTCCATTTAGAACTCTAGACAGTGATGTATTGTCCCCTAGCTCAATTAGAAATAATAAATCATAATAGGTGGTATAATCACCATAAATCATTTCCACTGAGCAACAGTAACAGTATCCAGGCAACCTCCGGCACCAAACCAAAACAGCAATGGACTGCAAGCCAAATCCAAAGTGTGTGACATAACTTCCAGGACAATAAACTAATTACTCAGCCTGCATTCCATACTAAAATGTTGTGACTAAGACACTTTATCGCTTTAACTAAATTGACGAAATGACTGCATGTCTAGTTAAAGAATATAATGTGTCTTTTCTGTCGGGCTGGTAAAATGGGTGATGTAAAGCAGACTTAAAAAGAGAAGCAGCGGATTGATAAATCAAACATATCCGCTTGTTACACACAGCCAAAACAGAATCAGCGAGTGGAAATCAATTCACAATCGGCTTCATTAATTCAAAACAATCCACACAGGTAAACAAATACGTAGCATCGTGCAATGACCAACGGCGGCAAATGAGATTAAAACTGTAATGATCATTCTCTTGTTTCGGGCTGCGTGCTGCATCATACATTTCCATCTCATTTCAGCAATGACCTCAGGGCGCAGACCAGACATATTGGCCACAGCAGGAAGCTGACAAATATTTGAAGAACATGCGAAAATACTGCTTTCTGACGTGTGTGTGTGTGTGTGTGTGTGTGTGTGTGTGTGTGTGTGTGCGCGCGCGCCAGAGGAGTGAGGCAAAAACATCATCCCATCTAGATATGATATGTGTGTGTGATCTCTCTGCCCTGATTAGATTGGGCTGCCTGTGGGGCGGCCTCCATTTGTTGAACATCTCCTTTCCTGGACATTAGCCACGTACACCAGCCGACAGATAATTGAATCAATTACAACGGAACTGTCTCCTCCGTGTTTCTGGAGCAGAAAAAGCCGAACGGAGCGTTCCAGCGAGACCGAACTGCAATTAGGCCCATCCACGGAACACCTCGCTCAGTGAAATCAAAGTGATAATTATTGTGTTTATGCATGGAATGGCTGAGCTGTGTTCTGCTGCTATTGCTGGAAGTAGGAAAGGACACAGAGTTAGTGTGTGTGTGCGGGCGTTGCTGCAAGGCATTCATCCAGCCCTCCTCTATTTGAAGAGCTGGTGCATTAGCTAAGGAGGGGATGGTGTTGATGATGCAGTGCAGTAGATACATGGGTATAGCACACATTACCCACAGCTACTGGCTCACAGTCAAACAGGAGTGGTTCCCTGCTTACAAAGTGTCCCACAGCTTTTATCTGCGGAGAGCAAACTACAGTAGTAATTCTGTTTTGGGCGAAGGCGTGTTTGTTTGAACAGTCATCAAGGTTGGACTTGCTGACAGGTACTTTTTTTTTGTTTGTTTTTACCAACACAGACGTTTCAGAAAAGGCTGTGTCTATATATACGCTTCTTTGCCTGACTACCCGTCATTCAACCTGTCTTTCCTTTTTCTCCACTTCTTTCTATGGTTGTCATTGAAGACTGTGAAGGCAACACACTTGAGTTGGATCTTTTCACCGACTCTAACTTTACAGAAAAAATAGTTACATAGTGTGTAGTGAATTGTGTGCATGTTGGTACTCTTAAACGTGTTCTGAGACTTACAACGGTGGTAATGTGAGGCCTCTCCATGGCGATAGTGATGCAGTTGAGGAAGATGATGACCAACACAATATGGTCAAACATCCCGTGGTTGATGATCTTACTGCACAGGATCCGGAACCTGACAAAACATACACAGACATTTGAAACTTCAGTGACATTGAAAATTAACTTGACATAGTAATATGCAGTACACAAACAAGCGAGTGCACCAGCAGGTGTGTTTTTTGGTATGATAAAAGGGAAAGACTCCTCTAATTACTGGGAGAGGAGGAGGAGTAGATATACTTTTAAGAACATTTAACTTGAACTAACATAACTGTAGAAAAACCGTATCAGACACAAATTATTAACTAAAACAGATTTGTATTTGTCTTAAAACATGTCTAGAGGACGTAAATGTAGCAATACTGCCTCATGAGAAAACCTATATAATGTAAGTGCTGCATTGAAAGTGGCACGTAAAAGTAATCAAGTGTTATTAGTAAAATGATCTTAAAGTACTCGTAATGTTGAATGATGCCCCCTATGAGTATGCATATATTATTATTGAATTATTATCACTAAGCATCAATGTGTAAGTAGCAGTACTGTCTGTAGCAGTCTGTAGCTGGTTGAGGTGCAGCTAGTTTCACCTATTTTTGTCTGTTGATTAAGTCATTCTATTTATCATTTTATGTCATTACTTCCCGTTTTGTTTTGTGTTCTCACCTCTCGTCTCGTTTCAGATACTTCATTTCCTGCCCCTGTCTTTCCCGCCTGTGTGATTGCCTACCCCGCTCTGATTAGTTTCACGTGTTTCTCGTTATCCCTTCCTCGCCAGTGTATTTAGGCTACGTTCAGACTGCAGGCAAAAGTGGCCCAAATCTGACTTTTTTGGGGTCAAGTGACCAGGTCAGACTTCTTCAGAAGTAGTGTGAACACTCAAATCTTGCCCAGATCAGATTTTTTCAAATCAGATTTAGACCACTTACATATGTCCTACAGACCTCTGTAGTGAATTTGCAGCCATAACCCCGCAAAAGGCCAAAATAGCCAATTTGGCTCTCTTTCTCTTCATTCTTCTCCTCTTCAGCATCTGCTCATTAATGTTACAGCTGCCATTACACAAACATTTGGAAATAAAAGCGAAAAATGCTTACTTCCTCCATAACCTCCCTAACTTTAGTGCAACAGCCTGCTGCGTCTGATGTCATTGTTATTGTTCTTTTGCGCATCGGTCAGTTCAAAACCGCAAACAGTTCACACTGGAATCTGATATAGGCCACTTTTTAAACAGCCAAACAAAAAATCGGATCTGAGCAAAAAATCTGACTTCAGCATTAAGACTTGCGGTGTGAACGTAGCCTTAGTCTGTGTTCCATGTTCTCTGTGCCAGTTTGTCTCATGCCTACATACACTAGAAGACATTGAACAGTCTGACACCATTTCACAGCTTATGTAAAAGAATGCCATAATATGTAAAGATAAGATAATACAATAAGATAAAGACTGGCCATCTTGCAGGGTCACACAAACTAGATTCGTTTGGAAAAATGTAACCGAGCTAGCTAGGTACCGCTAGAGTTAGCTTGTAACTTAAGGGAAAGTTTGCTGTTCTGCCATACATGCAGATGAATGGCAGCAGTACCCGAAGGTCCACGTTTATCCGCCGGTAAAACTCCCGTTGGATTATGCCCTTCAGAAGGGTTGAAAATACAAATCGGCAACATTCCCTCTTTAGCATTTAGCTTAGCGCTGCACCATAGCAACCATAAACAACACTGGCTCTAGCCGTTTGCTGCTTCCTGTTTGGTGCTAGAGGGAGCGCACCCATTGGTTTGTTGACAATGTTGACATGATTTAACTTCACCTCTAAGACTTAAAACGTACGATAACATCAAACAGGTTTAATTTTGCCTATACAGGAAAAAGACTGCTGTACCAGTGTCACAATTTTACACTGGACAAAAATATAAACTCCTTTGTTATTGCTCCCATTTTCACAAGTCGAAATAAAAGATCTAAGACATTTTCTATGCACACAAAAAGCTTATTTCCCTCAAATTGTGCTCACAAATGTGTCCAAATCCATGTCAGTAAGCATTTCTCCTTTGCCAAGATAATCCAGCCACCTGACAGGTGTGGGATATGAAGATGCTGATTAAAGAGCATTATTATTACACAGGTGTGCCTTGCGCTAGTCACTCTCAAATGTGCAGTTTTATCTTGTAAAATGACATTTATTATCAGTGCGACACATCTTCACGCATAGAGTTGACCAGGTCGTTGATTGTGGCCTGTGGAGCGTTTGCCTACTCCTCTTCAATGGCTGTGCAAAGTTGCTGGATCTTGGCAGGAAATGGAAAATGCTGTTTAATCAGCATCTTGATGAATGTGAATCTTAATATACGTATCTTTAAAATATATAGTATGTAAAACTTGCATCTTTACATCTGCAATGTAGCCTAACTAGCCTACTTAAATCTGTTGATACAGTATGGAATTACTGGAATTGTTGGGTCTTTGAATATTATAGAGTGTGGTCTAGACCTACGCTATCTGTAAAGTGTCTTGAGATAACGCAATTGAATTGAATATATACAAACACTATTTCCCTGTGAATTGTACTGTAGTGAGAACAAGTACAAAGTAGCATGAAATGGAACATTGTCAATTGTCCATATAATCGTGGGAATTTAATTTGGTTATCAGGCTTACTAGGATCTAGATTTTGTCTTTGTCTTTATTGCATGTGTGTCCAATTGAATAGGTAAGTTTGACCAACCGCGGGTGGCCATTTTGAAACATGTCTGCCACCAGGGTAAGAGTTTGTAACGGCCCAATATCCAGTTTTCTTCCCAATGTATCTATCAACACATCTGCCAATTTTGGGTGCTTTTATCACAAAATTGTTACAATGTAACAATTGTAACAATTTGTTGAGCTATGCCACCCCACTACTATCAAGATTGCTGCTGAGTCCAGTTATATTCTATAAAACATGTTATAAATAATATATATTATATACATAAGAACAGGGGTGTCAAACACACAGCCCTAGGGCCAGAACCGGCCTGCCAAAGGGTCCAATCCGGCATGCTGGATGACTTTACAAAGTGTGAAAACTGCAAAGAGAAGTCCAGTTTCTTTTTTATAAAATGGAATGCTATTCCTATTTGTCAACTGGGGGTTGCGCAATCCTAATTAGAGTAGCAGGCTCTATGCTGGATATGCAAGTATAGATTCCACATGCTTACAAACAGCCAATGTGACAGACACGACACTGTCAAGCCAATTCTACTGTTCATGTAGGAGCCACCGGTGGAAAATGTGGAGAAAAGTTGACACAGAGTGTCAAAAAAGATGGATCAGTTCCTATTTCTTCACAGAGGTAAATGGGAAGCCAGTGTGCTTGGTGGGCTCACAGCACCTTTCAGTTACATTCGGCTCCACCATCAGACTCATTACGGCAATGGTTTTACCGGTCCGGCCCATTTGAGATCAAATTGTGCTGTATGAAATTAATTTCGGTGTGAACTGACAGAGTTGTATCGTATCGTATGTGGCCCATGAACTAAAATGAGTCCGACACACTCGCTGCAGAAGGACATTTACTGAAACTATGTCCACACTTAAAGAGTAATGAAAGATTCTCATTTACTTTAAGGGAGCTTGTCTCACATACAGTGACTCTGTAATGAACCGCTGTAGAATAAGGAGTCATTAATTACTTTCATTACCCGACTTGAGAAGGTTCCCGCATTTAGCCCACGACAACAGACAGAAAGAAAGAAGGAATGCTTGTTATAGGCTGTATGGCAGTGGAAGGGATTAAACTCTACATCAAATCCGCTTTGATGGCTCATATCGGTGTACAGCCGGGGACAATAACGTGAGGCTCAGATCTGGATTTTAGGCGTTATTTGGCAATTCAGACACTATTGTGTCAATACGTGCTGTGTGCATGTGTCATTCGACCATGGTGATCATTATTCATACAGTATATGGTCCGGATGAGCTAATTCCTCTTTGATATCTTCATGTCAGAGCCTTGATGCTAAAAAATTCATGTGTTATCCTGGAGCGGGAGGGAGGGAGGGAGGACACATGGAAAACACACGCCTCTGATGCCAGTTCCTCCTCCAGGGTTTGAAGGCTGGCTGAGAACTTTAATGTCAAGTTCAAATGGCCCCCAAGACTTACAAACACACACACACACACACACACACACACACACACACACACACACACACACACACACACACCAAAAACCACAGCAAAGAACTGTCACCACACGCTCCAGCAAGTGCAAAAATACCCCTTTCTGTCAGACCCTAGGATTTGAAAAGATCACATCTTGATGCATGTTTGTTTATATGAAAAGATTTTCTGTTTGCTTTTTTGCTTTCCCCTCTGATGACCTTTTTGAGTTTTCTGGCATCAATGCCTCAACTGCTTCTAAATGACAGTTTTCACTTAAATATTGATGTCACAAAGTGTCTCCTCCTGTACTAATTCTCCAATTTAAAGCTGCAAATCTGTACATTTTGACACTCTTTTCCAATATATTTGCTGATTTTAACCAACTTCATGCTCCTCATCTACATTTTTTTTTTTTTTTTAATTCTTCTTAGAGCCTTTGAACGTCTCGGTGGTGTTTCTGAACTGCACTTCCCAGAACCCACCTGTCACTTTAACAGTGTAGGCACTAGTGTGAAATGTCCGCTTGGATCTTGTGCTGAAGAAGTTTGAGCTTGTGTCGGTGCTCGGGCGGTGGCATGACCTTTTTTGTGTAGAATGGCTAGAAAACACAAGAGCCGCTCATAACCAGTTCTTCTTCTGTGGATCCCAAAACAAACCAGAGACATAAACCGCATCACTTCCTGTGTGCTGGATGATCGCTTTCCAAGAAAAGAGCTGACAGATGGCGAGAACATTTAAAGTTGTTTTTGTTTTTTTTCCCCCCGCTATAGGCTGAACCGCTTTTGTGTTACATCATTCGGGACCGGAATGTATAGCAACAGAAAGTTTGGACATAAAAACTCCACAGATCATTATTTTCACTATTTACTGTAACTGTGAAAACCTCCTCCCTGCTGTTTGTTTGTTCTATTCTTATCTGTATTTTATAATGTTCTGCTCAGACAAGCCCCTTCCCCCACAGGGTTCAGTGTAGTTCCACATAATCTGATCATGTAGTGTGTAATGAGGGACCACATGTACAACCCTCCGTGGGTCCTGCACATCCCCCAGTCACCATGTTGATAGACCAGTAGTCTTATATCCACCACGTTCCACTTCCAGGATTGCTCCGATTCCTTCCGCTTTCTTTGTGTTGGAATTCTAGCTAGCTAGACTATCTGTCCAATCTGAGTTTTCTGTTGCACGATTAAAACAACTTTTGAACGTACACATGTATCACCAAAACAAGTTCCTTCCCGAGGCTATTTTGCAGCATCGCCCATGACGATTGCGATTGGTTTAAAGAAATGCCAATAAACCAGAGTACGTTTTTCTCCCATCCCGGAATGCTGTGTGGACTAGCCAGACCTTCATCCGCGTCGTTGTGGAGGAAGGTCTGGCCATGCAAGACTAACAGACCACTGTTCTTACGCAGCCCAGTCTCGCGACGAACACATCTGATCGCAGTGACTGCATCACAGTATGCCTTCATAGCCGGCCCACTCCTCCGCTTATTTAAAACTTCCCCTGCAGTAATCATCAGTGGCAGCAGTAACAACAGAGAGCACAAAGGCAGGTTGAGGTGAACTCGGGTCCATGTGAAAGCCGCTGGACTCCGGCCTCCCGCTACGCGGTTGTCTCTTGATGTGATTGGGAGCACAGGCGGGCGTCCGTGGCCGTTCAAGGCACAGAATGGGCACCACGCAGAGCCTGTGTCCTCGGCGTCACTCTCAGTGACGGCCAAACCTTGCAGCCCGCTGCGATTGAAAGCCAGCTAGAAGCCCGGTTTTGAGCCAAGATCCTTCAGTTTTTTTAATAATCTGACAAAAACAGACTACAGGGAGCTTTTCTCATTAACCTTTTCCAGATCCTGCAATACCGCCAACAGCGAGTAGAACCATCCAGAACTTCTGAAAGGGCTCAAATTTGAACTGTATGTCAATAGAACAATTATTCATACTGGTATTTTTTTGTTGGCAGCCTCCCAATAATTTTAATTTTAGATTTGAACTGAAACATTTTGTGAAATATAAAGTCAATTATTTAACTGCTTTTTGGAATTTTTTTTGTAGGAACGGCATCTTTGCTTCAACACTCTGGGTGGTTTCTTATGGTGGCGGTTGATCATATGAACACTGATACGTAGTCATTTGCCCTCCTTTTTTAAAAAGGTGCACACATCCTTAGCTATCAACAGTTAGCGTTTTAAGCCATCTGTCCCGTTACAAATTTCAACATTTGCGGGGGACCCAATCTGTCGTTAAGTTTATATTCCAGCTCGTAAGATAGGCTAATTAGCTTCAACTCGGGGAAAAAGTAGTAGCTAGTTAGCCTTGTTTGCTAACTTTAGCACTGATTCTCACTAGATGTAGTCTTGCATTGCCAGACCTGTCTCCACAGTGCTGGAGTAAGGTCTAGCTACAGTACACCACCTATCTATTCTGGAATAGGGTAAAAAATAACGCTCTGGCTTGGTTGTATTTCTTTAAACCAATCACAACCGTCTTAGGCGGACATAGCAAGATGAAAAGGAAGTGCCGGACGTCAGGCTTTATCCCAGCAATGTAGTATATCCATTGAGCAAGACTACACTAAATGTTACTTTTCTTTCATGTTATTTTAACACCTGCTGAGTCATTGGCTATCTATTTAATCAGTCTTTAGTCTGGCTTTGCCAGACCTTCCTCCACAGCGCTGCGGAGGAGGGTCTGGCTAGTCCAAACAGCATTCTGGGATGGGAGAAAAACGTGCTCTGGTTTATTGGCATTTCTTTAAACCAATCACAATCGTCATGGGCGGCGCTAAGCACCGGACGTAGCCCCGGTGTCGCTGCAAAATAGCCTCTGGAAGGAACTTGTTTTGGTGGAACGTGTATGTTCAAAAGTTGTTTTAGTCGTGCAACAGAAAACTCAGATTGGACAGACAGCTGTCTAGATTTACCCTGCAGAGATCTGAGGAGCAGTTAACCATAGTCCTCATAAATCCACCGGAGTTTAAAATTCCAAGTAAGCGGAAGGTAACAGACATCCGGCCGAAAAGAAGGACATCCGGCAGAATTTCTGGCAGAAAAGGAGCAATCCTGGAAGTGGAACGTCGTGTATATAGACTAATCAGTCTTTAATACTTTCTTTGGTGCTGCTAACTGTCTGACAATGGAGATTATTTTACACTGTATCTGAGAGCCATTCAAATCTACATATAGACATCTACACATTTGGAATGGATATTATATCACCCTGGTGATAAATTCCTATTGGGTGGGTGGGGGGGAATTGTTGTTTGATTTTTAATTAGCAGGTTGCTTTGCTGTGGCGGCAGGCTGGGGGCGGCGTTTTGCCTGGTGTTGCCTTGACAGCCACATCCTCCAAATGGGCAGCAGAGGCCCACTGATCAAAGCCCCAGAAGGGGAGGAGGAGTGAAGGACGAGGGGGCGAGGGAGGGTGGGAAGCGATGGATTCAGCACGTGGCTGAGATAACACGCAGCACTCAGTCGGAGAAACTCCCTTCCTCCCTCTGCTCCTTACTCACCCCTGACATGGCAGAAATGCACAGATAAAAGAGACTTCTGAAGTGCGATTGTGGGATGGAAAAGGAGTTGATATTTGAAGAGAAAGAAAAGAATGCATTGCGGCAAAAAACACTTTGTCATTACAGTCAGCATTACGGGATGTCAGTCAAAATGAAATGTGAAGAATCCTCTTTTTGTCAAAAAGATGGCTCAGTCTTTTTCCCGTACACTTATAGAGCTACCATTTAAAAAGGGCTGTGAACGAATTTTTTATATTTCATTTCATTTTAAAATGCACAACCTCATTTCTGCTAACTGCCCCAGGAGGATGCAGTTTACATCTTTTCATTTTGGAAACAACAAATGTTCCGAGTGCTGTGTACCCACAACTACCATAAATAATAAAAAAAAAGAAAAAAAAAAAAGAACCGGCAAAACTGAGAACAGAGCAGGAAGGTAGAGTTCTGTAGGTGTGCGGGAGGTGTGAATACTATACCTCGACTCTGGAGGGAAGAGGTAGAGTGACCAGGTGTCTCTCTGTCGACACCACTCTGGCTGTTTCTTCTCCAGCCAGCGGAACAGTCTGGCAAAACGACCCTAGAGGGAGCATGAAGTGCAGGAGACAGTGCAGAATTAAAACGTTACGTTTGAAACGTCTTGCTCCAGTCTAGGTTGTACAGCTGAGCCAAAGCCAATGGGTTAACGAATGAAGCGGGTTTGTTTTTTGGATCATACTAACTTGCTTGTCATGCCCCGCCCTACTCTGCTTCTGACTGGCTAGTAGTCCTTACCTAGCTACTGCGCATGTGCGACTCCGAACAAAGATGGAACAGAAGCGAGATGTCTCACTCTGTAGCTAAAACAGAGAGCTCAACACACAGGGTGAAAAGAGGAGCAGCAGCAATGTGCACTATGACAAAAAGATGGCGTTTTCTGAAAATTAAACCATGTAAACCTATTCTGGTACAACCTCTAAATACAATCATGAACCTGAAAATGAACATAATATGAGGTCTTTAACTAACGTGGGCAAATTAAAAAAAAATGTTGTCTGACCCCTCAGTTTTATATCTACTATAAAGATAAAGATCTCTTACTATTACACACAAAAAGTACATGCATCTATTCGTATACTTGTTTGTCACTTTCACTTTCTTCTAATTCCCCAAACTTTAACTCTCAGCTCTAGAGCTTTAACCAACACATGAATCGTGCAAGAACTGGGCCTGTAACAATTATTACATAATTGTCTAATCACAGATGTTTACGTAATTGCGGTTTCTTTGTTTAACCGCAATTAATTACTAACATCAGCTAAGGTCCTAAGAGTTATTACTGTTGATGGTAATTGTTGATTTTGTTAAGATGTGCCAAGTTGTAATTGTATAAGTAATTATTGGTCGGACTGCTGAAGCTATGCTCTGTGAAAGTTGTTGGCACTTATGTCCCTATACATGTTCATAGCAACAAAAATGACAATTTGGGATACAGTTAGAAAAACATGTAAATACAGAAGCAGTGATGACTATTTTGCCACATAGTTTTGCCAATAGTAATGACTATTTATTGTACTCCTAATTTAATTTAATCCGTTTTTTTGTTAATGATCAAGGCTTTGTTTTTTATTGATTAGAATAAATGGTCTATTGTCAACTTTATGTTCATTTTACAAAGAAAATACAATGATTTATGATAATAAAGAGGCGTGGTTCACTTCATAGGCATTGTACACTGTACCTGTTATTACATTATCTGGGTCACATAACAGTGATATATAACAAAAGATGTCTCCTGGAATTCATTCAAAACTTGAATTTCTTTGAAAAAGTAATACCTAAATTAATATTTTTTTTTTATTTGACTGAAAGAGACAATTCTATTGTTAATCGCAATTATTTCTGAGTTGCAAAAGCAAATTTTACAAACATTTGGAACATTTTGGAATTGTTACAGCTCTAACAACAACGAGCAAACATGCACACACACACACACACACACACACACACACACACACACACACACACACACACACACGCGTGCACAGACTTACCAGGTTGGCGTCCTCCTCTGCATTTTCGTCTTCAGTGTTGTCCTCCAGAGAGACATGTGTGGGGCCCAGGGCTGACGGAGAGCCCTTCCCATTGCAGTCGCTGTGCTCTGGGGGCCGTAACTGGCCCAGTGAGGGGGGTCTGGAGCTGTGCATACTGGCTGAGCGGTACAGGTATGGCACCTACACAGGGGCAGGAGGCAGTTACACTTACATTTACACTTACTATAGTCTCATTCAGTGGTGTGTATGTAACTAAGTATGTTCACTCAAGTACTGTACTTAAGTACAAGTTTGAGGTACTTGTACTTGAGTCTTTTCTTTTCATGCCACTTTCTACTTCTACTCCACTACATTTCAAAAAGAAATATTGTATTTTTTACTCCACTACATTCATCTGACAGCTTTAGTTAATTGTTACTTTACAAATTGAGATTTTTTTGCACACAAAACACACTCAGTTGATTGACAGTTTTGATCGTTTGCAGTTTCTGAAATGTGAGGATTTTTCTGCATTGAGTACTTTTACTTTTACTACTTCAAGAACATTTTCCTGCCTGATGCTACTTACTTACTTTTACTTAAGTAACATTTTCAATGCAGGTCTTTTACTTGTAACAGAGTATTTTTAGAGTGTGGTATTTTTACTTAAGTAAAGGATCTGAATACTTCTTTCACCACTGGTCTTATAATCTTATATGAGCTTTGTGTGGCACGTTTACATTTTGTGCTATAGATTTGGTAACCTCTGTATCATGCACAAAGGTTTGGTATTGACCGCTATAGTCTATTGTTACAATGAGCATGTAATCCTCTTTGGCTTTGTAAACGCTACAAGCATGATGTGTCGGGCTGAATTAAACTTCAAGAATGACATCAAAATGTGACAATATACTGTAGTTTTAAGATGTACACTAAAAGTTACTACTGTCAAGTGAGCGGGACTTACACTTTGTGGAGATTGTGGTAGCAACATAGTTTTAGCCCCCAATTGTGCTCCAAGTCAAATATCAAAAAGTACTCTCGAGCAGAGAGCTTCAACAGAGGGTCCGGGACCCCTAGGGGGTCCTCAGAGTTGCTGCAGGCGGGGCCGCCAAATTATTGTTCATGGTTTAAAATAAAAACAAATAAAAAAATATGCCTAAAAATATACATTTACATAAATCCAACATATTAATAAAGATAATTCTGTTTTTAATGTACACAACATTGATGATAGGCCCACTGGCCTACCGCTAAGGTAGCCATCTACAGACACAGTTAAGCTTAAGTATTTACTGTGCCACATTTTAACATTCACACATGATGTATAAATGTATGAATATGCCAAAAAATATTTTAAAAGGTTAGTATTGTATGCACCATAAAAAGGTATGTGTAAAGGCTTTAGGCAGCTTACACGTTATTGTAGGCCCAGTTTAATATGCAACTCAATTTTATACAATATACATATGAAGGGTTAGGATTGGACATCGAGAACCGGTTCCAACTTGGAATCAAAACGATGCTCAACCCTAGTAAGGGGTCCCTGCTCCGTCTTTTTTTCAGCTAAGGGGGTCATTGGCCTAAAAAAACGTTGAAGAGCCCTGCTCGCAAGATCGATCCAGGATAGAAACAGCATCTACCTGCAGCAGAGCATCAGGGGGCAAATCCATGGAGCTCCGAGTCTCTACCGACTCCATCCTCCGGTGTCTGGGCCCTCTCTGCGACTGGCACATGGAGTCCGTCCTGACCAGAGAGGTGTCATCTTCCTCCATCAGCCCGCCTTCTCCTTCTCCTCCACCTTCCTCGTCCTCCGAGCTGGAGCCCCCCTCCCCGGAGAGGAGAGACCGCCGCTCCCCGGACTGCCGCTTCTGGCGTTTGAGTGACGGGGCGCGACCAAGGCTGTTCCAGCTGGACCGGCGGCTTGTCCAGCCGCTGCCAGAGCTCCATGGGGCGTGGGGGGAGGAGCTCGGAGCACTGGTCTGGAGCAGGAAGATGGCCAGGAAGGAAAGAGACAAAGGGGACAGAGTGATAAAAAAGCAGAACAGAGAAAGAGGAATTAGGGACAGCTTGTAAAAGTGTTGATCTTGTATCTTAGAACTCTGGCGATGGTTTTTCATGCAAATAAGCTGAATTGGGTTGACTCGGCTTGGCGGGAGCTGAATTGAATAGAGATTTATGCTGACAGGCAGACAGGAGCAGATGTAGAGATCTGGGCTTGTTTTCTCAGGTCTTTATCCCCATCATCAGTTTGTCAAATAGAGAGTGGCACTGGCAGCGGTAAGTAGGGTGTCGGACCGGCTCGCCACATTAATCATCATCAATCATTATGACCAACACACATCAGCAAGACACATCCAATGAATTCAGAGAGACACTCAGAGGAGGCCTGGGGGTAATCCCTGGCCCTTATCCACTTACATGTGTTCAAATGTTGGCTTTGTGACATCCTGGAACAGGGTTATTACCATTGAAAACGGCCACATGCTTTTGGTTAGAATATTAATAAATGTACGAACCGGTGATTTGTCGTAGCAGGCTGGGTCTATGGAGACGTTGCTGCCTCGATGGGACTCGTAGCCCAGGAGGGGGTCCCCTCCGACGGGCAACTTGGGTACGGGCATGGGGGTGGCAGCCGTGTGGGTAATTAAAGGGGGAGTCAGGCTGGTCTTCAGGTCCACATGACCATTTACAGGCACTACTATTAAAGGAAAGAGCGATGAATAGAAGTCACATATAATGGTTCAGGAGTGTTAAGTGGGCTCTCACACCTGCCTCCTTTAGTAAGTTTGAATTGCACTAGAGTTCCTTTTCCCCTTGGTGCCAAGCAGCATGCTTTCAAACGAACTCTGGAGCGTTCCGTTGGAATTTTTCCCGCATGTTAATTATGACTAATCAAAGAGCAGTTCAGGAAATGTGTTCAAAGACACATCTGACCAATGATGTGAATGTTGTCACGTGACTTGTGTTGCTGCATTTCGGTTCGTTCCACCGGCTCATCAACTGATTCGGACCAGAACACACGGAACGGAAAACGGCAAAAAAAAAATTGGTCTTGGTCCGGATCAAATGAAAGGAACTACAGATGTGAAGGCGCCACTAGAGAGTATTAAACAGGGTTTAAAGTAAAGAATCGAGCAAATGAATGACATTAACACATTAAAGATGGCAGGGTTATGGTTAGGTGCCTTGAAGTCAACGGTCGCAGCGCTGCCTGGAAGGGGCTTAAAACACCATTGAGCGAGGAAGAGCAGGAAAAGGTGGCGCATGGGGAGGAGTGCCAAAGGGGTACACCTTCAGTAAAGCAGCACAGCATACTTAAAAATGGATGCCTCATACTGTTATTGAGCAACATGAATATTTCAGCAGGGCGTTCAACTTATGGGATGTGTGGGAGAGAATATTATGTTTGGCAGCAACACAAATACATGACATGCTGAGGGCAATGCAACTTTAATAACGCTAATTCCTCCGTCTTCCAACCTTTATCCGAGGCAGAGAAGATGAAGATGTATATTAGGCTCTTCCAGCTATGTAAGCAGTTTCATACAGAGCCAGGGGAGATGATACTGTACGTCTGGGAGTTACACTCCATACATTAGTGTTGCTATCGGGCTTTTCGGTCTGCACGAACAGTAGTTAGAGGGTATGTGAACTGGCGTATGAGGAATAATGGATGAGGCAGCCGTACTGGTTTGACGCTGCGCAGGCACGTGTGGTCGGAAACCAATGGGGAAAAGGCTGAGAGCAGGAGACCACAGACATAGAACAGATGGGGGATGTTTGCACAGGGTGTACTTTAGATGTCTTCAGCCTAACTTGTTGCTGCACAACACACTTTTACATACAGTTTGTAAGAAAGACAACACAGTGTGTAATCTGCAGGGGATTTAACAAAGATTAGGGTGGGAAAATGCCAGCAGTTAACTGTGCAAACACAGATGCTACATGTTTTGCCAAGTGTTGTAATAGGGCCTTTGAAGAATCACTGAGGATTGAGTTCAATCCTTTGTTTTTCCGCTTGTAGCATCATCGATTCAAGCAGAGAGCAGCCATGCAATGAGTTTCACCTGCAGAGGCCGATAAATCCTTCTTGCTGCCATTATCGTCCTCCATACTCCGTGCACAGGAGTCGATCTCCGAACCTGATTTGGAAGCATCACCCTTGACAGACCAAAACACACAAAGAGTTAGAAGATAGCCCCGTGAGAATCTCTGTTTCTTAGTAGAGTAGAAGAGTAGTAGAGTTCCAGAACAGAAAAAAATATGTTGCACATCTACAACGTGAGACAGGTGCGTCGTAGGGGGACGGGTAGGTCAAAAGTTGAAAAGACACTACCGCACACTGTCTAACTTGCAGAAATAAATTGAATAGCTGGCAACGTTTCGGTACTAGACCCTCATCAGGCAATGAGGGTCTAGTACCCAAACGTTCTATTATAGTTATTAGAAAGTGCTTGGGTTGAAGGTGCCTCTAAAACAGACCCCTGCTTAGCTGTTTCTCCGTCCATCCTTGTTCAGATCTGGCCTGGGATCGGTCACTAGAGGCAACCTCGCTCTTGTAAGCAGGCAGGTGAGGGTGTAGTCTCCCTGATCCCAATGGTCAAAGGGTACAGAGTGACAGTGAAAGAAATGAACCCAAGTGTTGTCATGCAAGGACAGTGAGAAGGTCCATAGAGAAACCACACTGAAACGCAACCAGTTAAATGCAACACTGCACTTTTCACAGAGAACCTGGCAGGTTTATTTTTGTTGAGCAAAAACACATTGGCCGCATTGCCAATTCGTTTTACTTGCCGTGACCCGTAAACGGCTACAAAAGAGCTTCAGTGTGGTTACTACGTAGGTGTGCGATTTTCACACTTATACACAAACACACAACACACACCAAGTGTGATGTAAGGCTATCTTTAAATCAGTAACCCAGTTTGACTTTTGTCAGAACAGCATCACCGTTTATGCCTTGTTTTTGTTCTCCATCATTGTCCAGGCTGTTCTCATGAACCATTCGTACACATGGCTACCAAAAGTAACGCACTGCAATTCATTCCACGTATTTGTTACTGGATCCACCACATTGACTGCCGCTGTATAAAATATAGTATAGATCCGCGTAGGGATTTGAAGGAGGTCGGATGGATGGATGTGTGGGTCCTAAAACACAGGGCTGTCAAGCAGGGGAGTGGAGTTTATGTCCCGGAAGAAGTTAAGACACAAGACTTTCACCCAGGAAACGGGTGTTCGTGCCCTGGGTGTACTACTTAAGGGGACCAGTGTTTTAACCCAAACCATAATCTTTATAATCTTAACTTGTCGGTTTGGTGCCTAAACTTAACTGCCGTCGCCGCAGGACAGTCACCTTTTTGTCAGCTAAACTTAACTGCAACGGCCGCTGAAATGACCGTGAACCTCACGGTGCCCTGTACCCGGTTCACAGTCAACTTTTTGGGCTAAATTTAACTGTAAAGGCAGCTAAACTTGTCATGGGACCGATCATCACATTCCAGAGAGTGTTCTACCCCCCCATTGCTATCTTTCACATGCTTTTCTCAAGCTCTTAATTACTCTATTCAAGCCTCTGCTTCACGCTGCCTTCCACTTACAAACCTACTGCGGCGAACCTCAGAGTTCCTCATTGTATTTGTTGCACTACGCCAGAGCCTGCAGACTCCATTAATATGTGCGAGGGTGCCAGGTGGACGCGGGATTAATAGAATGCCGACCCAGTTAGTCAGACCTCTGTGGTAGCAAAGTGAATAAACTGTGTGCAGAGAAGCCTGAGGACCTACTCACTATGCACCTCCTTATAAACCATTAAATCACTTTCTTGATACTTCCCATGAGTGTGAGAGAAAGACACAGTGGGTGTAGATATACTGCATATTGTTTTTCTTTAATGTAGGCATGTTGGGTATGGCTATCTTTGAGGCAACCATTTTTTTTCTTCTTTTTTTCTAGTTTAAGCCAATCTTTGTGTGCCCCCAGACTGACCCTTCACAATGCACGATGTGGTTGTACGTCAGTAGCCTACATTAAATTACGTCCCCCTTCCATTTTATTCCTTTTAGTCCGTGTTTGTGTTGGCCTACTATTTTTCTTCAGCTCACGATACATCCAAAGTAGGCTAAGTATGCAACACTTGAAATGCAACGATGCATCTGTAACTTATTCTCTTATTGTAAATGAATGATTTTCTGTCCTAGGAAAACATTCATGGCGACTATATGACCTCTCCGTAACGCTAACTCAGTAATCTACAGTGGGCAATAGAGCACTGTAAAGAGAAGACCTTTGGGACAGCAGGCGTGGTAAATACACTACCGCTTTTGTCCAAAGTGGCCGCTAGACTCAACACAAACTGAAAGTTACATGTAGCCACTTTAAATAACAATGTATGAAAAATTAAAAGGGCCTTTTCTGTAAATGTGTCTGTCACCCCTAGCATTTTTTTCCATATACTTGGTTGTACATAATAGCTATTTGGCTAGCTATGTTTTGATGGCTCGTCCTTGTTTTAGCAGTTTGTCGTGTATCCTGTTCCTTATGGGTGGGGAAAAAAAGAGAAAATCGTGTGTATCGTGATTTGTTTTAGCGACATTTTTTAAGATCAATTATTTTCCCCACAATCAGTATTTTTAATTAATTTAGTTTTTTTTAACCAATGATTCACCTAAATATTTTCCGTTCATACGGTACCGCCGACGGCAACAACATCATATCTGTTTCCAGCAAAACAGAGCGAAAGCAGAAAGTGCAGAAAATCCATGTCATGTACTTCTTTACAAATGAAATTAATGTCAGACTGACTGACTGACATGTGATGTGCATTCTTCTTAGAAAACAATTGATATGATATATTGTCTCTAACAGTGTATAATTCAACTTTTGTTTTTGTTGAAGAAGGAAAAGAAAATCGCAACACCTCTAGAATCGCAATGTCGTGAACGAATTGAATCGGGACAAAAGCATATCGTCCCAGCCCTAATCCTCCTGTAAATCTGTTCTTGGCACTGTGTACGCACATCAAAAACTGCTGGAAACCTGATTCAAATTTGTCATCTTAAAAAAAGCTTGGCTGAAGATTAACCCGCAGACACACGTTAACACAGACATACCGCTAAAGCAAGCACACAGCCAGATACAAAAATGTATCATCAAACATAAATTCCTAAAATACAATAAAAATCTGTTTTAACCACCGCAGGAGCTCGTCTCCCACAGGGCTCATCAACCCACACACAATCACTCGGAAACGACAGCTGTGATAGGACAACCCCCAGTGGAGCAACAGCACTTAGCATTGTGGGTGCTCAACCTTATCGCCTCTCCCTCTCTCTCTTCTTCAGGTGAGTGGGGGTGGCGGGGGGGGGGGGAAGAGAGGAGAGCAGTGGTGTTTTTGGTCTTGGCTCTGGTTCCTGCTGAGCAGTGGTCAGTTACGGGCGTGTATAGCTGCAGTAGCTTCCGGACAGTGTGACAAAGTGTGTGTGTGTGTGTGTGTGTGTGTACTCACAGGAAAATCAAAGCTAGGCCAGGGTCTTTGTTGTGAGGACCTTGTAGTATATGCATGAGGACCAAACCTGAGCGGCCCCAGTGAAGAGCGACAGGACAACCTGATCCTCAGCTCTCCTTTCTGAGGCACACAGACACAACAGCTGGCTTTAAAGAATCCACCCAGTTTTGTAGTTAAAGGACAATTCCGGCGCAAAACGAACCTAGGGGTTAATAACAGATGTGTACCCACTCTGTCGCTCTCTGGGACATGTTTTCATGCTAACCGAATATGTTTGTAGCTTGAAACAAGCTAGCGCGGACCGCTGATTAGCTTAAAACGCTAGTATTCAGGGCACAGGGAAAATAAAAACAAATCGCTTATTATACCACTAAAAAGGCTCAAAATATCACCATACTTCAACGGTAGCATAATGAGGGTCCCTTAATGTTAACCGAAGCATTGAGAACATTGTAAGTGTACAGACAGTTTATTAAAAATATAGTTTAAAAAGACAGTAGCTCCCAAGACGGCGGCCGCCTGTATACGAGAACGCGACTGTCTTGTTTCAAGCTACAAACACGTTCGATTAGCATGAAAACATGTCCCAGAGAACGATGGAGGGGGTACACATCTGTTAATAACCCCTAGGTTCATTTTGCGCTGGAATTGTCCTTTAACCAAGATAAGTCGTTTGTTTAAGCAGCAATTAGGACTTATATTTCCGGGATTGTTCAGATGCCGCCGGAAAGTCCGCCGGATGTCCCTCATTTTCGGCCAGATGCTCGTCACCTTCCCGCTTCCTTTGTGTTGGCATTCTAAACTCCGGTGGATTCATGAGGACTATGGTTAACTGCTCCTCAGATCTCTGCAGGGTAAATCTAGACAGCTGTCTGTCCAATCTGAGGTTTTCTGTTGCACGACTAAAACTATTTTTGCAGAGGCACCATTGCTCTGTCCGCCACCCATGACGATTGTGATTGGTTTAAAGAAATGCCAATTTGCTGGTTGTGATGCTGGATGGACAAAAAGACACATTCCACCCAGGAGACCAGGATTTGAGCCCAGTTAGAAAATCAAATGAATGTTTTTTTTTTTACACAGAGTAATGTCCCGTTCTGCGTCACGTGCCGAACTGGTAGTGAAGTAGCATCTTATTTTAACCCAAATCACGGTCTTTTTTTTCTAAACTTAACTAATTAGTGTTAATGCCTAAACCTAACCCAGTAAAAAGTTGTTTTTGTGCCTAAAGCTAACCAAATTGAGACTGTTTCACAACGTCAACGATGTGTTTAAAAACGCTTACGGTTACGTTCTCTGGTTTAGGTCGTATTTCCTGCCATGGCTAGGGGCGCTAATTTCATGAAACACTTGTATTCGAGGGTAGTAATAAACGACATTGAGTTTGGAGGACGTAAGTGTCTTTGCTAGTTTAAGACCGATGCAGTTGTCAATTTCCCGTCCAGCGCCCGCATCGTTTAAATAGAAAATGCACCTGCGCCCATCTTTGCGCCCATGGGCGTGCTGGTCTTACAGGGAGGTGTGTTCAGGTGCATTCTTGGCGTATTGCTATCTTGAGGCTGAACAAAAACCTGGTCTAAAGTCAATAACGCAGCATTTCATTGTTATTTTAACAGAGCATTAGTAAAATGTGCCTAGGTTTATGCACAGCGCACACACTATGCTTGTTACACACACACACACACACACAGGGAAGCGCAGCAGCACACAGACATGCAGAAGATTACAAATAAAAATATTACGGTGCAAATCCACCATCATAATAGCAATGCGCCAAGGTACAAACGCGCCTGGCTTTTAAAGGGAATGGGAGATGACACTCTGATTGGTTTATTGCATGTTACGCCCAAAACACACCTATGAATTAATGAAGACGTTAAGTACAACCCTTTTGAACCATGCGCCCGGCGCATGGACCCTTTTTTCCGCCGTCAAACTAGCAAAAGTGGATAGGACACACCCTAAACGCACCTGCGCCAGGCGCTTCACGCCGTGCGCTTAGATCGTTAAAATAGGGTCCTATGTGTGTTGAGACAAAATGTGTGGTACATTTTAGAGGCACAAACTGAGGTCAAGAAAATGCATCCGCTCAAAAATGTTTCAGCTTGATCAAAAGATTATCGCTCATCCGAGGGCTTTTATAGTTAGTTAGACGTTAACATTTATTAAAACGTGCTAGAACTGTCACTACATCATGACAGTAACACACAAGACAGATTATCTCTGAACAAATCATGTTCCTCTGCCTCCTCCTGGTGCTCCTAATGGCATCTGCAAGTTTCCCATGCGCCCAAAGTTCAACCAATCAGAGCCGAGGAGTCTCTAACGCAGTCTCAATGACTGCTCGCGAACTGCTGCCAAACTGGGCAGCGCTGATCAAATATGAATCAAGATTCTGTTACTGTATTGCCTATTCCTCGCCTCAAATGTTTCAGGAACATATCTTAGTATACTGCTCAGCTGTAAAATGAGAAAGTTTGTGACCAAGTCAAACCAAAACCAACCACCGCTACCGGTAGGCCGGAGAAAACATTCTCATTTTTTTGAGTTGAGAAATAGGCAATACAGTAACAACCACCTACCAACTGTAGCTTTAATCTAGCGTCGACAGATGAAAGAGCGACGACAAAGAAAAAAGGAGCGAGACTGGAGGAAAATAACAGAAAGAACTGGAGTTCCTGGTAAGTTCTGAGATCAGTCAGAGACACACTGACCACACACATTGCTGGCTAGCTGACATCGAACATCTGTACAGTTGGTACAGCGACAGGAGTGAACATTTGCTTTGCTTTCTGTATTTAGACCAGGATTTGTAAAATGATGCTAATTTCTTCCCCATGTTCACACTTTTCTGGCAGGGCCATTGCATGAAAACTGCTTAACATGCAAGGAGCAATTAAAGCTCAACAAATATATCGATGTAAAAGTAAAACAACATCTCAAACGCCATTATCTTTTCAAAGCCCCATCCTTGCAGCAATGGAGGGATCCAAGTTGTGTGTTATGCACACATTCCTTACAGGAATAGCTTAACTTGTCTATACCTGCCCTATACCTGCAGGACTAACATTATAGAAGATAGACTGAGGCTTTTACTTTTCTTGGCTTAGTATCTCGGCTACACTAAGTTAATGATTCCTTTAAGGACATATAAAGTGTAGGACTCTATAGGCTGCATAATACAAAATAACAATGTATTAACTACTAATATATGTGCAGCAGTAGTATAAATCTACAGTTGGCACCAGCAGGTCCACATGACAGAGTCGGTTCAACAGTACAATGCTGACCGGCTATGTCAAAAGATCAAGCTGACCCAAGATGTTCTCTACCCTAATCTTCTGATTGGTAGGAGTGCACAATGCTGTTTGGAAACACACATCAGCTGGCTAAAGTGGGTGAAATTACAACAGACTGCAAGGGAGATAAATCCAACTTGGATCCGATTTGGATCTGCCGAATTTCCTTCTCTTTCTGTTCTGTTGCTGTTTTCTCTCACTTGTCTTTCTGCATCATCTCCTCAGTCTTCCCTTCTGTTCCTTTTTACCCCTTCCCTCTCTAGCACATCATGTACAACTTCTTCACAGGCAGACATTCTCAGCTGTCAGAAAACAAATCCTCGAATTCCCTGCATCAATTTTTTTTTAAATTTATTTCTAGATTAAGGCATCTCAGGAGGAGCAGGGATTTAATAAGAGTGGTAAAAGAAGATTTTTTAGTTTTAATACCCTTGGGGAGGGAGGAAATATTACTGCAAGCATTTTTGGTATGTTGGTGTTGAATGTACTGAATGTACAGTTTGAGGAGATCAGCCAGTAGAAGGACGTGTTGGAGGTTTCACTGGAGAAAGGAAAGGTGGAGATTATAGCTTTGGAGCAGGGGGTGGAAGGAGGGGGGGGGGGGGGATGGACTCAAGGGAAACCCCTTGTCCCGAAATAGCCCGGTTGTTTGGGTAGCGTGTTTACACTCTGCCACCCCAATTTGGGCATGGTGGCGGGAGCAGGAGATAGGCCAGACCAGGCCTGCTGCTGATAGTCAGACAATAATAGACACCAGCAGCACAGAGGGGGATCTCAATTACATTGCTTTAAACAGGGTGTAAATGGAAGACAGCGGTGGATGTTGATAGGAGGAAAAGGGGTAATTGTGTGTGTGTGTGTGTGTGTGTGTGTGTGTGTGTGTGTGTGTGTGTGTGTGTATCCACCAAACCTGTATCCTACCACGGCTGCATTTGTCAGCTCAGAATTGTATCGGAAACCTGCACTTTAGTAGTAAACCTCTAAACTAGTATCATTAATGACATCCATAACAATACCAGTATGGAAGTCCAGGGATGCCAATATTTAAATAAAATCATTCCATCAAATTGAAATTAAATTTTCTGTCTGTAAGCACTGCGTTCATGTTCATCTTTAAGAATAGGTGATTACTGCCAAGATGGAAATCCTTCCTCCATCATGAACTTGACAATGGAATCCCAAACTAGACTTTTAAATACAAACTTTCATTATGTCCTTAATTTATCTTATTTTTCAATAAAAATGAAATGGAACAAGAGTCTACAGCTACGCTAGCAGGTCTGTGAGGCTATACTTAGGCACAGCCAAGCTTTGAGCTAATGCTAAAATCAGCATGCGTGTATGCTCACAATGTAACATTCAGATGTGTATTGGGTTAACAGTTTACCTTATTCACCATTCATTACATTGTGTTAGCGTGCTAATTTTAGCTAATTAGCAAAAAAAAATAGCTGAGGCTGATGAAGACCATCATCAGAGTTATTACATTTCATCCTGAGGGGGACATAAGTGTGTGTACCATCCAATAGTTGTTCAGATATTTCACCGAAACAACGATTCATGCTCCACACTGTAAGCTAATAAATGCAAAGTTACGTTTTCCCTTTTTAAAAATGATGATGCTTTTCCTTTTCAAATTGGTTAAGATAATGTGTATCCTGAACTTAAAAATAAAATAAATAAGTACAATAAAAATTGTATTCTATTCGATTGAATGACTTCAATTTAATATTGGCAGTCCTGGACTTCTATAGGCGGCTAGTACAATGTATGCAACGTATACAGTACAGACAGTTAAGAGACTACATAGGAGAATCAAACTACAACCACAGGTTTAACCATTAGCCCAGCCAGCAGACTGCACTCAAATCCCCATCACAGGCTTGGGCCCCACAGTGGGCAGCTGTGTTTCAACAATTCTGGCTGTGCCGGGGCCTCACAAAAATCCGGCACTCAGCCACCCACCACCCCCAACCCTCCCTCCTTCGCTTCATCTTTATCTTCCAGCCAGAAAAAAACAGAGACTGAGAGAGGGAGATTTTTGGCAGTGCCGGTGCAGTGTTCTTATCCCGAGGCTAGAAAGAAAAAAGAAAGGGGTGGCGGGCTGGTGGGAGGTGAGCATTCAATCTGAGGTTTGATGCAGAGTCTGCTTTCAAAAAAGGAATAGAAAAGAAAGACACACACAGCAAAGTGATGCAAGTGTTTAAGCATTTTGTTGTCTCTTCTGAACAGTCACTCTGCCCCGGTTAGTTTAAACAGCAAGGGCATCATGCAGGAAGAAGGTCAGAGGACTTTTATGGCGCTTTTTTCATTACATGGTACCTGCTCGACTCGCCTCGACCCTACTCGTCTTTTTTGGTTTTCCATTATGAAAAAAAGTACATGGTACCTGCCAACAGGTACCTTTTTTTAGTATCACCTCCGTCGAGGTTCCGAGCGAGCTGAGGCGATACCAAAAGGTGACGTGAAAACCTGCAGACTACGGATTGGTCGAAGAGAATCGTCACTAATCACTGCGTCATCATTGCTAGCGACAGACAGGGGTGTCCTGAACAAACCCGCCATTTTTAAGTAGTTTAGCCAGCTGTGTTTTTTGTTGCTGCCTCCAGCTTCTTTTGAAACAAAATGTGTCTTCTGGCTGTGGCAACGGCCACATACTGAGAATCAAAAACAACACACCTTCAACGTTCTGTGTGTGTGTCGCGTTAGGTCACGGCAGTTTCCTGCGTTTCCAGCCACGCTCGCCTCACGCATGAGGCGGTACTAAAAATCTGCAATGGAAAATGGAGGACCGGGGAACCGCGGTCGAGCCGAGCAGAGCCGAGTAGAGCTGGTACTAGCAGTGGGTAAGCGCCATTAGATGTTGTGACATATTCTCTGGCAGCCATGTTGGAGGTTTCTGTGCTGTTTTAGATGGAGACTGCTTCTTCTGTAGTGATACAACCAGTCACACTATCACTATACTGTTAATTGATTTGATCAGTACAACTATTATTTTAAGGCTAAGTGTGATGGCGTTTGGCATTGCGTTGCTTCCCTTTCCAGTAGTTCTTGTCATAGTAAGTTTAGTGAAATTTCAAAAAAATACCTAACATGCATTTCCATTTAGCCCTACTGGTATTAAGCCATGCTGGTTCAACAGAGGTTTTGAGATTTTAATTGTTGAGTCTTCAATACACCATCACAATACAGAGAAAGTGAATGGAATTCCATCTGCGGGGCACAAAAGAAATGACAAATTACTAATGAAAAATGTGTTTGCGATGTCTCTTTCCAAAGATATCTTGTCATTCAGGATAATCCACAGACCTTGCTGTGAACAGCTCTTACTATTTTGGGTTATGGTCATCAGTTTTAATTATTTGAACTTTGTTTTGTTTAAAATCATGTTTTTTGCAATCAGTTTGGTACGGATGGCTCTAAATACACCAATACCCATAAGCCTTGGCTGCAGTTGCTATTGAGAAGAAGCCAGTGATTGATGTAACTGGGAACAAAGTGCCCCAGGTGCCTCTGAAGAATTTTAAGCTCTGTGATTGGATGTTCACCAGAATGCTCATTTGAGGTTGAGATCTTTACATTGGCTTGTACCTTTGTCTTATTTTTTTTTTAATTCATTTTTTTTTTTATCACATAACCAGATATTTTATATCACAGTTACTCATCTTTTGGAAAAGCTCCAATTGCAAGCCACCTGATATGGTGAATGCACAAAATAAACTGGACTTTTACTTCCCACTTCAGTACTCTATTGAATTGGGTTGGCAGCAAAACTTTCAGCAGTGAAGATCTCAAAATCTCTGTAAATAAAACGGATCTATCTAGTATCTGCATGACGCAATATCACTAAGGGCAAGTTAGAAAATACAGATCATTTTTGTAATTTGGGTGGAGTGGCCCTTTTTAGGACACGTGCAGGTAGCATAAGCTTAGAATTTATTATCTGCATTAGTGTATTTGATAAATGATCTAGCTGGTTTGTTAATCAGCCAAACAGGACCGACACTTAAGAGTTATTCTGCTACTGTTGTAAATTCTACTATTATTGAGAAGAATCCAACCTCCAAGCTGTGGCTACTGAGAGTTCTGACACGCCACTGCAAAGCCTCCATAGGGAAGGATGAGGAAAACAGGTGGAGAAGGAGGGCCGAATGAAGGAGGGTGGTTAGTTAATTAAATGGAGGGTGGGAAGACAGAGCTGCAGTGCTTTACATACCCCTGAGTCTACAGGCAGCTGAATTAGACTCGGCTGGACATGCAAGTCCTCCCGCTTCGTCACTTCCTATAGTGGAAGTGATCGTTGCAGCCGGACAGGAGAGGGAGGCACACACAGGAAAAGAGGCATAAAGGTGAGAGGTGGAACCACGGCAGTAGACAAGAGCAGAAGGAAAATTCAGAGAGAGTTAAAAGAAAATTCAGCCTTTTACATTTCGACTTTACCATGCAACATCTCAGCGTATCAAAGCAATAGGGGTGTCACGGTTCTCCAAATCCCCGATTTGATTGGACTTTCGATTTTAAGGTCACGATTCATTTACATTTACATTTATTTTTCAACGGGGACGGCAATGCTGCAATAAGAGCCACTAGATGGCAGAAGGGTACAGTTGGAGTTTCATGGAGTGCCATTGAATGCACCATTAGTTTACGGAGGTGCACATGAAGGCACTATGGAGTCTGAAAGGCAAAATGTTGCCACACCGTTAACTTCAGGGAAGCAGGAGGATTTTCCATTTCTGTTGTTTCTTCGTCATCTTCGACTCCGGCAGTAGCCATTGTGTCTGGAAAAGTGCCGATGCAGGCTACCGGTAAGCTAACGTTACTTGCGTCTTTGGCTGTATGCTACCAGCCGTTAAGCTAGGCCGTGTCTGTTGTTGTTTTGTTCTTTGGATGTGCGCAAGTAGGCAAGGGTGGAGAGAGGAAAAAATACTAGGGGAATCGTCGATCCTGCTTATGATTTTAATAGTCTAAATCGAAAGCTCATTTCGATCGATTTTCGTTTTAAAATCAAAATCGCGACACCCCTACAAAGCAAGTGTCCTGGATCACATTGTGCTGTCAAACTGCACTGCACATGTGTATTTCCGCCACTTGAATCAGTTGAAAGCATGAAAAGTCAAGACAGCAAAGAGTAGAGGTGATGGGCACAGCCATGGCATTTTTACCCTCCATTGGTCCATTGGTGTTTTGGATGAAAATCATTCAGATCAGAAAGCAGTAATGAAAATGATTTTGACATATAAGTTTAATGAGCTATGCATCGTTCAGGACATATTGTGTTCGGCATGGAAGCATTCCTGTGCAGCTGACTTGTCAAGAACGTACAGTCTGTGCGCTTCGGTGTGAAACGTGCATGTTTGCATTTGTGAAATGTGTGTTTATTGTCAGAGTGAGAGGTGTAATAAAAAAAAAAAAAAAAGAAGAACAGGTCTTGTCTTGTCTCTCTGCTGTTAATAGGTCTCCATAAAGAAACAAATCGGTCTGTTGCACTCTCTGCAGCGGATATTGGATTCTGTCACATGGACGCACTGTCACAACCTAACGGAGAGACACAATGACAGAAAGAGATGGATAACAGGAAGACAGAGTATGGAGGAGATGAAGAGGATGGAGTTAAATCAAGAAAATAAATGCAGGCAAAGACGACTGAAAGAACATCTCCATGAGATGATTTCCCCTCTGCCTTTATGTCCAAAGCAATATGTACATTAGTAGTGATACAATTTTGCGCGACTGTGTGTCTTGGTTCTACAGCCGTACATCTCTCCTGGCTTGGCTCACATCATTCAAGTGCCCGTTACCTAGCAACCCTGACGCAGGGAAAGTTTGGCTGCCTAAAAATAAACTTAGTGTTTGCAGAAAAGGATGTCAAGTTGAAAAAGGAGAGGGGGAATAAAGCCGACATCTCTGTGATGATACAGGAGAGCACAGGGGGAGAACAGAGCACAGAGCTAATAGACCTTAAGGGGTTTCTACATTTGGTCGTGTTTGTGTATGAGTGTGTATATGTATGTGTTAACGGTAGCGTAGTTTGGTGTTTTTAGAGCTTTTTTTAAAAATAAAGAATATCTGTCTGCTGCAGCTGAAAATGAGACTATGAGACAGATAGATGTGTCTGAACCAAAATAGCAAAGTTGCAGGCCGGTAAACCCAAAACAACAAGCTAAAAGAGGCACAAAAAAAAGCTAGCTAGTTAACCTAGCTTCTTAGCGTTAGCATTGTTTGCCACTAGTCGTTTCTTTTTGTTCATGTCTTTATTAAAAACGGCTGAGTCGTTGCCAGCTCCTGCACACTCATGCTGTGTCTCAATTCGCGCACATCTGTACCTACACTTTCTATTTTAAGTGCATAGTATTCACACTGACAGAGTAGGCTATAGCAAAATGCTAGACACTACTTGCCCTCAACAGTCGCCATCTTTGCTACAAAGCAAAAAACTTCTGTGGAGGAAACTGCAACAACATGTGTTTTTATTTATATATACCACTATACTGTAGTCAGATAGTGAAAAAACAAGACGGTATATATTTTGGCGGGCGACAATAGGTGGAGGCAATACTCTGCCTGGCTGCAATTTACCATTAATAATAATAATAATTATAAGAGTAATTTCCAGTCAGTGCATGGCGGACATTTTACCCTGTTGAAATGTACGCACTATACAAGTGAGTACATAGTGTACGCAAGTATCCGTACACAAGTATCTGAACTGAGACACAGCATCAGTGCTGTGTTCATCCTACATTGTAGAAAGGAGGGAGGCTAGCTAGCCTTAGCTGTCTTTCTTTCATGGATCCAGGGAGGCTAGCTAGCCTTAGCTGTCTTTCTTTCATGGATACAGCTGTGGTGATGGCAAATGAACAGTGTCAAAACTCACTGCAAATGAAGTCCTTTAACCACGGCACTCCGTATGTTACCCAGTGTTTTGAATCATGATTCAAATCATGAATCGGAATAATGTAGGGAAAAATGTAGAAAGTGCTCAAATCACAGATGGAGCTAAGCAACGGCTAACAACGTTAGCTCTCTAAGTGGGCCGTTGGAATTTAAGTGATATTATGAACTATATATATATATATATATATACTATATATCTTTAGGTCGACACAGATGCCGCACCGATCAAATTACAGTACCAATATTGTCAGATGGTACCATAAATGCACACTGCCTGGTAAACACTACTAAAAGGGGTGCTATCACAGCAAAAAATACAAATGTTCCTTTTGCTAATTACAATTTTGCCCAAATAACACAAGTCAAAAAGAACAAGGATGTATTAAACTGATGTCAGTTGGACTTTAAGAAGTCACCAGACATGCATTCATTTCGGTCTTGGCCTGCATGTAAAGCCTTCCTCTTAAACAGCTTTGGTCATTGCCTCCCACCTCCTATGTGATTCCATTTACCAAAGTCATGCACTTCATATTTGTACAGCAGATAAGCACAATAGGAGGAGAAGCCCATTGAAATGAATCCATATTTTATGAGACTGTCAACCTCTCCCCCTGCCGCCCCTCATCTATTCTCTTTCCTCTTAGCCCAAGAGCCAAAGAACGTCAAAGATCAAAGCATAGGTGCTTAAACGAAGAACGAGAGGGGGAAGACAAGTAGACAGCCAGAGATAGGCTGAATACTCATGTGATTTACTCTCGTCTCACCCTCTGTTTCTTTCTCTCAGTCGCTCTATCCGTCTCAAATAAAGACTTGTATGCTACAAATGGGCTGACAAGTAAAAAATGTCGCTCAATGAGTTTCAACCTCTTTGCTCCCCCAAAAAAAGTTCAGGGAAACTAAACACTACCAGTTTCTTGCCCTTTTCTGTCTCAGAGAAAAACCACTAACATGGTGCTGGGGTTAAGAACATTACACTTTAGTTTTATGTCATATGAAGAGTTGTACTAAAGAGGGGAAAGATCAGGGGGGGGCATGAAAAGAAGGTATCCAAGCATAAGACTGATGAAACAGGGGATGTGGGCTGATGCACCGTCTAGTCCAGCAGACATAGTTTTCTTATGATGTGCTTTATGGCATGAACGTATTGGCAAATAAGCAGAACACTAATGAGGATGACTGCTGAGATAGTGGGAAAGAGTGGGAGGAGAAGAGGCTGACAGCGAGATGAAGATGAAAAAGGAGCGGAAAAATGAAACGCTGAAACTAGTGTTTTCATGTCCTCAAATAACCCGCTGCAGAGAGTGTAAGAATAGGTAAAGGTTAATGAAATAATACAGTGTGATTTTTGTTATGGATGTGTGGGCGTGGACATCCATCCGCTAACGTTTTTTGTGCCTGCAATAAAAAATAAACACCTCATTGAGTAATTTGGCCTCATGTTCCAGTCTTAAAACCAATTTTTTTTCTAATACAACAAATAAGCAGGGCAGAGTAATGATACAAATATATTAAAGCTGGTTTTATATAAATCACTTTTACCCTCTACAGAAATCATTTGTGGTAAGACCTGGAAGTAAGACACATTCAACAAGTTGACCTGCATTTAAAGGGCAACTTTTTTTTAACCTGGACCCTATTTTCCTATGTTTTTGATCCTGCTAATGGGCAATTGCGCACCTTCAATTTCCATCCACGAAAAGTGCAGTTTTTTGCCACTGAGATGGTCAGATTATTGTTGTAAGTGTCTAGCAACAATATGGAAAGGATCCCTACAGAGGTCGACCTTTTTGTTAAAGAGTAAAATCCTTTTTGTTTACCATGTAACATTCCCCTAAATCACCATCGCCAAACCTACCAGACTCCATTTAAATAAACAGTAATTGTCATCATCGTAAGACACACTTCATTTAAAGTCGACAGAAACAAAATAATACTATCAAAAGCCGTCTTGGTTTGTCTTTCCACTCTTCCAACAATCCCCACTCTTGTTTGGTCGAAACAAACCCCAAATACACGCTAAAAGTATTGTTTATTTCAATGGAGTCTGGTGGGTTTGGCGATGGCAATGGCTATGGCTATGGCTATGGCAATTTCTGTGCTGTTTCTAGTTAAACATTTTAAAAAGATTTGACTCTTTACTCTTTCCATAATGTTGTCAGACACTTGGCATAACAATCTGAGCCTGTGAGTGACAAAACTTTGAATTGCCCTATAGGATTTGATTTGAGAAGGATAATTTAAGATGGTTGTTTAGTAGTTTTGTGCATGTGTGGCCAGCAACATTTTACCTCGGTCTGGAAACCCTCGACCAAGATGGCCACCAGCAAGTTGAAGAGGACGTAGTTGCCAAAGGTCATGAGCGCGATGAAGTAGAGGGCGGCGACAGGAGTGGTGGAGGCCATGCCGTTATATAACACCTTGTTCCAGTCCTCCTGGGTTAGGATCTGGAGGAGAGGAGAGGAAAAAGACCACACAAACACATCACAAGACTGACAAGTTTGAAGTGCCTTGTTCAAGCTGGACAACCGCTGCTCAGGGAAACGGTTAAATCCTGTGATATTTCAGAGGTTGTGTGTTGATGAAGTTTAAGTTCTAGTAAGTACAGTATGTCTTGTATTTCTATGTCAAAAATATAAATGCATTCTATGCACCGCAGGTTTTTCATTTAAAAGGACACAACACTGAATTGTAAAAGCTTCCATGACTATGTACAATGGATAAGGGAAGCTGCTGTAAACCATCCATGTGTAACAGAGATGTCAGTACAGTGCAGCGTGACATGTTGACATTCTACATCGTCCCTGATCAGATGTTACACTGAATTATACACGGGTCCTATATTAAGGCTGATAAATACTATAAAGCACGATAGATAGATAATGGGTGAATGGTTAGACCCGACAGAAAGCCTAATCACTAACAGAAGGAAACCTGCAAGAGGCAGACCTTCTTAAAGTGCTCATATTATGCTCATTTTCAGCTTCATAATTGTATTTAGAGGTTATATCAGAATAGGTTTACATGGTTTAATTTTGAAAAACAAACTCCATATTTTTGTTGTACTGCACATTGCTGCAGCTCCTCTTTTCACCTTCTTCTTCTTCTTTTGTGTTGAGCTGTCTGTTTTAGCTATAGAGTGAGACATCTCACTTCTCTTCCATCTTTGTTGGGAGTCACACAAGCGCAGTAGCTAGGTAGGGACTACTAGCTAGTCAGAAGCAGAGTATGAGGGCGTGCCACGCTAGCAGCTAGGCGAGCATTATAACGTGTGTTACAAAGTGACGCACGTTTGTCTCTGTCTCTGTCTCTGTCTCTGTTTAGAGCTGTTTGGAGCAGTTTGTGAACAGTGTTTTCTGTTGGAGATGGTAAGTCCCTTTGGGGTGGACTTTGGGCTTTTTCACTTTGTACACCTATAACATGCACAAAGATATATATAACACAATAAAGAAAAGGGAAAAAGCCAAAAAGCATAATATGAGCACTTTAACCTACGTAAAGATACATGGAAATCATAGACTGTAAAATTGTGGACGAAGCCGCTATGACATCACTCATTGGTTTGTGGACTGCCTTTTTGAAGCCTTGAATTTGGCAAAAATAAACGCCAAAGGGGGAAAGTTTTATAAGTTCTATTTTCAACTCTTTTGAAGCAAGTGCATGTACGGCAGAACAGAAAATCTGCAAACTTTCCCTTAAGTTACCAGCTAACCCTGCTTTATCTTCCATTTTTAAAATAAATGGGACCATAATTTACAAAATGAAATGCTGTATTGAAGAAGACTTGAAACAAGACTTTGAGACCATAAACTCATTATGAAAAAAAGACTTTAAGCTAATCAATCATGGCAGAAGTAGGGTCATTTTTCCATAGACTTCAATAGAAACTGACTTCATTTTGCAACCGGTGGAGTCGCCTCGTGCTAGAAGGTTTAAGCCACTTGCGTTATTGCTTAAATTTCAGACGAGGAAGCTTGGACCATTATTTTACATTCTATGATGGAAATGGAAATTAGACAGAGTGGAAGAAAATGAGGAAGATAGATAAAGGCCATACAGGGAGGGAGAGTGAAGAGGAATATTTGATTTGATATATTTTATTTATTAGGAAGTAATTGTCTTTTCAGCCTCTGAATAGGGACAAGTTCAGTCAGCACCAATGGAGCAGGAAGATGTTGACTGCTTAAGGACTCTTCAAGTTTGCAGTGTGATCACACAGGAAGTTCAAGCTTCCAGATGGTAGATGAACTTGCATACCTTAAGGTCATGCTGCTGCTGATTTTTTAACTATCTCAACACACTGTGAAGTCAGGCATAAAGCTGCAGCTAAATTGGCCATAACAAAGTGAAATGTTAGTGTTTAAAAGAGTAGAAAATAGTTTATGCTCACCTGGAAGACTGTCACTATAGCCCAGAGAAGAGAGTCAAAGTTCTTTCTGTCTGGCAGAGTGTCTCCATCGGCCTCACATCCAAATTTACAACCAAACAGATGCATCCCCAGGATACTGACACAGAGGGAGGGGGAGCCAGGAGAAAACAAACAGGAAACAGAGGGGTAAATGTTTACATCAGGCCAAGCCATTAGATACAGTGCAAATAAACAGAAATAAACACGCTGAAAAGACTTGTTTTGACTCCACCATACTAATTATACCTGCTGCTTGTGAGACAGCTGAGGCAGTATGTACTGAGCATGAATGGTAATTTCTGCCCAGGGGACTAAATATAAATATAGCATTCACACGTTAGTTTTATGACCAAAACAAGTTAAACAATAACATCATACATGGAGTACTGTCAGTCAGGCAAGTTGGCCCATAATGCACTGTGGCAGTAATGTTGCCAAGAATGGGAGTGCAAATGGAGTGCTTATGTCAGGTTAAATTCAGCACCATGGAGAGCATCACACACCATGTCAATGACACTTTATACTCATTCAAACAAAATGAGATCATCGGCATTACAAACAAAGGCACGAAAAGGTATTAGGTATGTACTACTTTGGAAATGAAGGCAAGGCCGCTTTATTTATATCGCACATTTCAGCAGCAAGGCAATTCAAAGTGCTTTACATAAAACATTAAAGAGCAGTTAAAACGATTAACATTTGTAAAAGAGAACAATAGAAAAGCTAGAATAGAATAAGACAAGTATTAAATAGAAGAATAAAAGTTACTGCTTCTCTTCATAGTCGTCAGATTCATCTACCAACCCTTATAGAACTGGCTCAGGTTTGCTTTGCACCAGCTCTTAATTATGCTGTTATAGTTTTAGACTGTCGGGGGACTTCCTTTGACACACTGAGCTCCTCTCTCCTCGCTCTTTCCATCTGTGTGCATCCATGTCCCAGAAATGGTTGTTACTAACCTAGCTCTGGGGAGCTTATTCCCCGGAGTCCTTATGTTTTTTTCGCACAGCAGTTTTCCTTGGACTAAATCATGGTTGCAGCTGTCGCCGTGGTCCTGCTCCGTGCCCTGCTATGCCCTGCTATGCCCTGCTACACCCTGCTACGCTCTGCAGTGCCCTGCTACGCTCTGCAGTGCCCTGCTACGTTCTGCTATGCCCTGCTACGTCCTGCTATGCCCTGCAGTACCCTGCTACACTTTGTAATGCCCTGCTACGCCATTAACTACTACAACTACCATTTATAGTCAAACTGACTATTATTGCCACTGTTCATCACACCCCCAACCGGCACTGTCAGCCACCCCCCACCAAGAGCCTGGGTCTGTCCGAGGTTTCTCCCTAAAAGGAAGTTTTCCTCACCACTCGAGGTTTCTCCTTAAAAGGAGGTTTTTCCTCGCCACTGTCACACTATATGCTTGCTCTTGGGGTAATTACTGGAATTCTTGGGAATTACTGGACTTATTGGGTCTTTGTAAATTATATTGTGTGGTCTAGACCTACTCTATCTGTAAAGTGTCTTGAGATAACTCTTGTTATGATTTGATACTATAAATAACTTTTATTTTTTAATTAACAATTACATGATTTAAAAGAACTGAGAGTTGCAGCAGACCTGCAGTTTTCTGGGAATTAGTTCCAGGTATGTGGTGCATAAAAACTGAACACTGCTTCTCTGTGTTTAGTTCTGACAGCAGACCTGACCCAGAAGACCTGAGATGTGTGGATGGTTTATTATGTAGTAGCAGATCAGAAATGTATGTTGGCCTTAAACCATTCAGTGCTTTATAAACCAACAGAAGTATTTTGAAATCAGTTATTTGAGAAACAAGAAGCCAGTGTAAAGACCTCAGAACTGGAGTGATGTAACCCTAACCCTTTTTTGGTCTTAGTGAGGACTTGAGCAGCAGCGTTCTGAATTAGCTGCAGCTGTCTAATTGATTTTTTTAGGGAGACACCGTTACAGTTATCGAGTCTACTGAAGATAAAAGCATGGGCAAGTTTTTCCAAATCCTGCTTGGACAGAAGTCCTTTAACCCTTGATATATTCTTAAGGTGATAGTAGGCTGACTTTGTAATTGTCTTAATGTGGCTGATGAAATTCAGGTTTGAGTCCATGACTCCACCAAGATTTCTGGCTTTGCTGAGCGCAGACTTTTAATTGTTCCTCTTTGGCTTGAAAAACATTTCAGTTTTTTCTTTGTTTAATTTTAAAAAGTTCTGCATATTAATTTGTTGATTTCTTCAATGCACTTACTCATTGTTTTGTATTGGACCATAGTCCCCTGTTTATATGGTTATGTACATATCAGTGTGTTGTCCGCATAATTATGGTAACTTATTTTGTTGTTTTCCATACTCAGAGACAGTGGAAGCATGTAGATGTTAAACAGAAGAGGCCCCAGAATGGAGCCTTGGGGAACTCCGCATGTCATATTTGTCTGTTCAGATGTGTAATTACCTGTAGACACAAAGTAGTCTCTATTCTTTATGTAGGATTTAAACCAGTTTAGTACTGTGCCAGAGAGTCCAAGCCAGTTTTCCAGTCGGTCTAGTAATATGTTGTGGTCGACCCTGTCAAATTGCAGCACTGAGATTAAGTAATACTGTGACTGAATTTAAAGAATTAGTTCAACAATATTAGTTTTCTTTCCGAGACTAGAGCTGGGAGCTGATTAGCATAGCTTGGCAAAACGACTAGAAGCAGGGGGAAACTGTTTGTGGTTTTAGACACAGCTAGTATTTAGTGTAACTATTTCCTGGCTATCAATGTTTATACTTCCACGTGGTTGTTTGTGCAGTGTCTCTGCTGGTTGCCTGGAAACCTCACTCTGATGACAAGGCTCTGGGAAGTCATAAGGTCTTTAATAAATAGCTTTAGAATTTGTTTTACTATATATCCATGTAACCAAGTCTAGAGAGCTATGGTAGACTTGGTAGCATGGGTACTTTTAGCAGTTTAACATGTACAAATAGAGTGGTTTGAGAGGAGATAGGGAAGAGAATAAAGGAAAGAAGAATAAAGGAAAAAGATGAGACAAATAATGGAAGATTGCTATGTCATTAGCAATATGCTAAGTGTTGATAAAAGTCTTGTCAAGCAGAAGCAAGATAACAGCACACTGAATGTCATCATTACTCATTACACTATTCTTAACAGGACAAACAGAAAGAAAGAAAGAAAGATCACTGCTACATACTGTACAGTAAGACAGCTAATCGGGGTGTTATTATTATGAACCAGCAATCTTTTCTTCAGAAACACAAACACTGAAGCTCAACTGGAGCTGAGGGATCAATGAACAGGCCTCTGCTGTGTCAACTTGGCAACTCTTCACTCAAATCAGAGGCTGTTTATATATGAATATGCAAGGCCTCCGGAAATCTGTGTGTGTGTTTGTGTATGTGTGACTCCGCTCAAGCGCATGCATACCCTCACAAATGTGCACTCACATGTACACACATCCCAACAAGCTGCTGAAATGAAGCACATGCACAGATAAACCGCACAAGGGATAAACACACACACACACACACACACACACACACACACAGTTAAAGGTGCCGTAGGTAGGATTGTGAAGATCCAGGACTTAGCCGAAGAATTTGAACATCGACAACTTCTCAGTCCCTCCCCCCCTTTCTGCTAAAGCCCAAACTGTCTCCTAAGCCCCTCCCTCCACAAGGGAGAATGAATGCATGTGCCTGAGCAGTGATTGACACGCAGTTAGACACCCCCGCTGGCCCTGATTGGTGAATCAGAACAGGGAGCGGTGGATTTTTGCAAATCGCACTACAGGCTGTAGGTGGTGCCAGAGGAGCCAGATTCTTTTTTTTATTACCTGCTTAATGTAGTTCTACTCGTACATAGGGTCAGTTTCAGCAAATATGACAGAAAGTTAGTTTTATAAGTTTTACCTACTGCATCTTTAAGAGTTTAACTAATTTTTGGTTGTGAGTAGAGATTTTTGGGGGTTTTAAGAGTAGCAATTAAAATTGCAGTTAATAAAGTACAGATGAAAACATTAAAGGAAAAACCAGTAAGGTGTAAGTGTCACCAGTAACACCAGTAGGTGTCTCAATAAGGTGTTGTTCCACAGCGAGCCTCCAGAACAGCTTCAATGCTCCTTTGCAAGGTTTTGTGTTTTGTTTGCACCCATCGCACGCTACACTAATCTACTGACCTTCCTGGTCAACATAATCCATTCAATTTGTTGTATTTAATGTGTTATTCCTTTTTTTTGTCACTGACTTTAGGCCAGTTCATGACATTATATTATTGTTTCTAATACAGTCACTAGTAGGTGTTTGACATTACTGCATGCTAGGGCTGTCAAAATTTGCCAAAAATGGCTTGTCGTAATGTAATAAACTTTAATGCTATAGAGAAATATTTTAGATCTGAGGCTAAGTTTCCAGGGGCTTTAAGGAAAATTACTCATTTTTGAAAGAAACCAATGAAGTCTTTTTGATAGTTCCCTGCACATTTGCTCTTATTTCATCAATAAAGCTCTAAAAAGAAAAAGAAAAAAACATTGATTGCATTTTTTCTTTAATGATATGGTGTGTCTGCTTGCGCGTCAGACAAGTGCACGGAACCTTGACCCATTGGATTTTGCTGAGCTCAGCCACAGGCCTAACCAGGCAGAAAGAAGAGTTGCCGAGGAAAACAAGGAATCACTTTGTCTTGTCATCCCATCGACTGATCTCATTCTTCCTGTCACATATCTGTGCTGAGCTCTGCTTCCCTCTGCTCTTTGGGTCACAACGTACTAATCTACCAATGGACTTTAATTCCACACAATTTGTGCTCACCATCTGCAGAATTAGTTCCACGGTCACTGATCAAACTCCCTTTAGTTTACCCCGACTGTTTTCTATTTTAACTTGATTTGATGTTGTTCCTCCTGCAACAAGGACTAGACAGCTCATCTTTTCATAAGATTGTAAGATCAATACATGTATGTTTTTTTGAGCAGTCTTGTATTAGGTACTTGAAAGCAATACTTAAAGTTACCAGTATCTTACCAGTAAATTACTTTGTTAGAAGTTAAAGCTTTAATGCGTAACGTTTTGATACTAATGAGCGTCCGTTACATTCAACCCATTGCCAAATGAGTTGCTACAAAGCTAATCAAGACTATCAGCTCCACACAACTCTCTCTGTATTTCTCAGTACGGCTATGTTCAGAAGACTTGTCTCATGTGGATGCACCACCAATGACAGTGGTGTTGTCATTACTTAGAATTCCTCATGGGGAGACAGAAACTACGCACTACAGCTTTAAAGTCACCTTTCAGAATATTACTTGAGTAAAAGTCTTAACTACCTGACATGTATGTACTACTGATATTAAATGAACTTAATTATTAGCAGTAAAAGCAAAAGCTTCCCTATGAGACAACATAATATTCAGGCTTTCCACACCGTCTTAACAATCAAATTCAAAGTTTGACATTAACAAAGAGAAAAACAGAAACAAAACTGTATTTACGTTGGAGACAGAGCTTGCAGCAGGCGCTTCCATGACGCTATCAGTTATTATGCTTTCTTCTCTTCTTTAGTTTTGGAATATGGTTTTGGCGCTTGGCAACAAACAGACATTCCAACACCAACTGGAATGGAGCGTGCATTAACTTGCAATCTAGGAGCAATGATTCGCCAAACCTGCTTTTTTGCAGTCTAAAAAATTCCTTCTGATTTTATTTGGTATTAACGTGTAACAGAGATGCATTGGGGAAATGTATTCGTGTAAAAGTATATATATTTCTAAATCACACAAGGTCCCCAGATGATACTAATCCCATGCGAATAGGGCTTTAGACAGGATGCAAGGCCGCTCCCTCTTCCTCTGCCTACCTGAAGATGAAGATAAAGAGCATGAGCAGCATGCAGAAGGTGGCCACGTTGTCCATGGTCTTCATCAGCACCACCAGCTGCCTCTGCAGGGCCGGCATGAAACGGACCAGCTTCAGCACCCGCATCAGCCGGAAGGTCCTGAGCACCGACAGACCGCCACCCTGCTGACCCACGATCTCCCACACACTGACCAGAGAGAAGAGAGACACACACATGCATTCATGTTAGATCCAAGTTCTTCAAACCCAGATCCCTGCCCAGTCCGAGAGTTGTGAAGAACTAATGCTCGTACTACATCCATCGTCACTATTTCTAAACATGACATGCTTAGAACTCACAGAGCTACAAAGATTAATCTATAAACTGATTATTTGTCAACCATCAAATTAAATGGCAACTATTTTGACAATCAATTTCGATTGGTTTGAGGAAAGTCTCTGTCTTTCATTACCGACACTAACATGTCACACAATAATGGTCAAAACTGTACACAACTTGTAGTTAATTAAACAATGTGGGAAACTGACTAATTAGTCAGTTATTAACTGAAAACAAATGTGTTTTTGTGGTAAAATTTGCACAGTGAATTGTTGAATATTGGCATGAAAGTGTTATAAAAAAACAACTAAATCAAAAATATGATAACATTATAATGGAGAAAGGTGATTTTCATAGGATACGACCACACACGAAGCTTCTATTCCCTTTTATATTTTATTTTATTCCCCTATTATATTTGAAGCCCATAGAAGTGACATATGTGAGCATGCATTTCCTGTTTCAGTGAGATCTCCTGGCATGCCACGGCAGACTTAACAGGTCACTTTTGTTCAACATTTAACTGCCAAGAAAGTTCCGGAAAATAGCATTAGTGAAGCACTTCGGAAATGGAGAAGCCATTATTCTAGTGGTGTGTCATGACCGTGTTTATTACCAGACTACAGACTGCAGCATCACTCTCAGAGAGTGTTTATAGTTTGTTTTTTTTACCACTGTGTGTAGTGATATCGCATTGGTTTTCACGGCTGAGTTGGTTTCATTGGATGGAAAGCTAACATGACTGTATTATAGCTTTACAGTTCTCTTCTATAATAATGGGTATGTATATGGGCCTTCAGGTTATGTGTTCCCTGTATCATTTCATGGCTTGGGGAAAAATTCTGTTCAGCAGCTCACCTGATCACCACGATGATGCCATCGAAGATATTGTAGGGATTCTTGATGTAGCCAAAGGGCCCGTAGACCAAAACCTTTAACAGCATCTCCAGAGAGAACAGGCTGGTGAACACAATGTTACTGATCTCCAACGCATTGGTCAACTCGTCAGGCTGGAGACGGGGACACAAAGAGACAAAGAGAAAAGAGACGTTAATGCCTGCTTGTGACATGTGCCACGCTCCTGTCTAAACCTTGTATCATCAAACTGTAAACCTTTCAGGAGGTAAGAAAATGAATTGTGTTCTACTCATAGACTGTAAAATAATGGAATAGAAATGCCTTATTCAGCTTTCTGCTAACCAAGCTAGCTAGCGACCGCTAGCGTTAGCGGGGAATGTTTGCCGATCTTTTGTTCTGCCGTACATGCAGATGAATGGAGGTAGTATCCGGCAATCGTTTAGCAGCAGGTAAATCTCCACTGCGTGACTCAAGGGTTAAAAATCGGCAACTTTCCCTCTTTAGCGTTGAGCTTAGCGCAGCGCCATTGCAACCATAAACCACATTGGCTTGGCCACGTCATCCTCCCCAGCTCCAGCCTCTCGTCAAAAATCGGCACATTTTGTTGCAAAAAAAAAATCCAAGATGGCGACGGCCATATCAAGGCTTCAAATCAGCAATCTACAAGGCAATGGGTGATGTCACGGATGCTACAACCACAAATTCTACGTCCTTGGTTCTGCTTGACTGTGAGCACTTTCTTTCAAACTCCTTCAACAGTGTTGGATTTGCACTTGGGTTAGCATGGCATTTCTATGACTACAGCAACAACACCTGCTGGGGAAAGCAACCAGCTGAAAAGAGACAGGAAAAGAGAGAGAGAGAGGGGGGGGTGACATGCAGCAAAGGTCCTTGGGTCAGATTTGAAACACGGGCCTCTGGCAAAGGACTGAGCCTACATGGGGCGCGCGCTCTACCAGGTGAGCTATAGGCTTCCCCCCAATCAAATATGACAAATCTGTTTCTTTCACACTCGTGTGCAAAACGCAATACGGCTAGGGCGTTTGCTCAAAGCTCATCAGAGAATTGGGCTGCCACTCACAGCTACAGTAGATCAAACAACTGGTGTGTACTGTATGTGTGTGTGCCAGAGAAACAGAGAAAAACAGGCAATGCAGACAGACAAGAGAAAGAACGCAAGCCAGAAGATAAAAGCCGCGGCACATCCAAATGTGACACAGTATGTAAATCAGACATCTACAGCGAGTATCGGTAATTATCGCCGAGGAGAAAAGAGCCGGTGAGAATGGTGTTGTGTGTCTGTGGGCCGTGTAACACCCCAGACAGGCTTCATGAGGCCTTTCATCTCAATGCAATACACAGTTTACACAACTCAAACATGGTGTCATACACACACATTGCACTGACATGACACAGAGGATGAAAGGTGTTGAGGGCCTGATCTGTGTTTGCATGTTCTCCATCATCAAAGCGTGTGTGTGTCACTGCCTGTCTTACAGTGTGTGTGTGTGTGTGTGTGTGGGCTTGCTTAACTATATTCGTGGGGTCAGCTTAGTGGGTCCAAAATGCTGGACCCCACAAGGTTAAAGGGCTGTTTGAGGGTTAAGACTTGGTTTTAGGATTAGGGTTAGGGTTAGAGTAAGGGTTAAGGTTAGACATTTAGTTGTAATGGTTAAAGTTAGGGTAAGGGGCTAGGAAATGCATTATGTCAATGACGGGTCCCCACAAAGATAGTGCCACAAACCTCTGTGTGTGTGTGTGTGTGTGTGTGTGTGTGTGTGTGTGTGTGTGTGTGTGTGTGTGTGTGTGTGTGTGTGTGCGTCAGAAACATCCCCAGGCTGAATCAGGAGGTAATGTAATGTAATGTAAACACAGTGTGTGTCATTAAGGCTGTCCTGGTGGGCTGCCACTATACACCATGACTGTTTAAGCAGTGATTACTCAACACTAGCATGGATACAGAGAGACAGGAATACAGAGATCACATCACCAGTTGAATAACAGCTCATCATGCTGCATTACGGCACCAGTTTGTCTAGAGCACCAAAGCAACAGTGACACAGAGTCAGTCGGTTATTATGAAAAATTGTCACTGGTGTTGCTTTCAGGTCATATGAGAAAATGGTTGCTCCAGTATCCCTGCTTTAAAGCAACTAAAGCAAAGCTTTCATCTGGTACAGTATGTCTAGACTCAGGAGTTTGGCAATGGACCTTCATTTTTCTTTCAAAAACAAAGAATAGCACTAATGTTAAGTATGAGAAATTATGTTAAGACTAACTTAACTCCAGCTGAAAATCATGTTTGGGTTATCTCTTTAAAAAGTCCCATGTTGTATAAAGTGAGATTTGCTTGTCTTTTTGAAATATAAAGTAGGTCAAGGTGCTATATAAATACTTTGAAAGTATCAAAAGGCTCAATCCACAGAGAAATGCACACGGCCCGTATTCAAAAAAATGTGCCTTTAAACGAATCGTCAGGACTTCCGTACCGGTGGGATGTCACAACTATACTATATTTAGGTAGAAAGTGCCGCTACAGTGCCGTTACAGTCATTCCCCGGCAGCAATGACGGTACAGAAATGCTGAGACCGCAAATGCGGAAGACCCAGAAACGCTGACCAATCAGAGCAGACTGAGCTTTTTTCGGGAGGGAGGCTTAGAGACAGGCGCAAAAATGGAGCTTTTCAGACAAGAGGGTGAATATAAGTAAATTCAGACAGACAGAATGAGAAAAATAAAGTGCTTTTTGAACAATAAAACATGTTAACATGTTGTAGTAGAAACCAGAAATACAAGTATGAACCTGAAAATGAGCATAATATGTATTTAAAGGAAAAATATGTTTAATTTCAGCTAGAAAAAAACTAAATTAAAGCTGCAAGCAGCAATGGACTGGCCCTCGCACCTTTCCACACATCAGAGTTACTGGCGGGATGCAGGTCGCTGTGCATTTGTGCAACTATTGGACACTGAGCACTTTATTTCCTGCGTGCAGGTTGTGGCATTTGAAATGGTGATTTGCAAATGATGTACCACTTCCAATTTCTACAAAAAATAGTTCATGGGTTATGAAATGGTGTATGGCTAAAGTATAGGAGGCTGCTAGGGTTCATTCACTATGTGGTCAGTGTAAGCAGTCAAAAACAAGCACTGTCTACAGAAAACTTCAATAAGAGCATCTTGACAGAATATATGAGTTTGAAGTCAACACTTACACGTCATTGCTCAGTATTAAGTCATTACTCCCATAAGACCAGAATGCAACAGTAGGCCCTGAGGCAGAACAGAAGGTCCAGCAACACCAAGACGAACATATTGCACCATAATTTAGAGCCTGACGTCTCTGACCGGAATTGCACTGGCTTATGACACCCTTGTTGTCCCTGCTACTTTAAAGTCCTCCTACCTAAATCAGGGCTCGACAATAACGCTTGTCCCGCTTGCCCGGAGCAAGTTAACTCTGTGTTCGGGCAAGTGGAATGCCTCATGCAGATGTCCGATCGGGCAAGTAAAAAATAAATGTAATCTTGTGTATAAAAACGACAGACTTGTTCAGCGGGCTAGCACAAAAAGACCACCAACAGCAGAAACACTCTTACTCAGGTAACTGTTTACCTGATGGAATGAAATTCAATCGGAGTATTTCGCTGAAGGAAAACTCAATAAAATAGCTTATATATTTTGCATTGTCGTGTAATTTAGTCGTTACGACCCCCGTATGTGAAGGCCTTTAGTTCAGTGAAAAAAAATAAAAGGCAGGCCTGTTGCAATATGCAATAAATCAATTAATCGCATGGTAAATAAAAATGACCGGAAAAATGTCCATTTCATTTATTGTTTTTGATTATGTTTGGTTTTTATTCCACTGCATTTTCTGTTAACAGAGACTGAGAGTCCATTTTATTTATTGTTTTTGGTTGTTTTGTTCATTTATTGTGGATATTTAAAACGTCTTCCAGTTCCAGTGTTAAATATTCTTTACAAATAAAAGTTTATTTTTTGAAAAGGTGTACCTACATTATTATGCCATTATTATATTAGATGAAAATGGTCTCAGAACGACAATATTATTGTTTATCGCAATCATTTCTGGGACAATTTATCGTCCAGCAAAATGTGTTATCGTGACAGGCCTATGTAAATGTAAATAAACTGTATTTATATAGCGCTTTTCTAGTCTTAACGACTACTCAAAGCACTTTTACATAGTACAGGAGCCATTCGCCATTCACAAACATTCATACACTGGTGGCTGAGGCTGCCATACAAGGTGCCACCTGCTCATCAGATAAACATTCACAGACATTTACACACCGATGGCACAGCATCGGGAGCAATTCGGGGTTCAGTGTCTTGCCCAAGGACACTTTGACATGGGACTGCAGCGCCAAGGATCGAACCACCGACCTTCTGATTGGCAGACGACCGCTGTACCACATGAGCCACAGTCCCCAAGAAATGTATACGGTTGTATTTTTTTGTTTAAAAAGGTAAATGGGCGTAAGAATATTTCCTTTCTTGACGTTTAGTGAGTTTATATCAGCAATAGTTGGTTGTTGAGCTGACACTGGTTGGAAAATTTCCCAACCCAAATATGACATCACTTAAAGCTATAGTGCGTAGTTTCTGTCTCACCCATGAGGAATTCTAAGTAATGACAATAAAACTGTTGGCCCGTCCACATCATGCAAGCCTTCCGTGAACGCGCACAGACCCCACCCCTCCTCCACGCAGTTGCTAGTAGCCAAGGAGGACACGGAGGATTAAAAAAACATGATGGACTCTTAAGAAGAAGTAATTATTTTCACTTGAGTTTCTGCGCGCGAAAGTCGCTGGACGATCATAGCCATACTGAGAAATACAGAGAGAGTTGGTTGGAGCTGATAGTCTTAATTAGCTTTGAAGCAACTCATTTATCAATGGCTTGAATGTAACGGACGTTCATTAATATCAAAAAGTTACGCACTAAAGATTTAGGGGCCTTTCAGACAAAACGCAGTTTGCACTGTGCTTGCCGCTGGGTTCAGCGCATAACCAGGTTCAACCAGGTTGAACTTTGAGCGCCTGCTGCTTTTGCACCCGCACTTTGTTCGATGCATCAAAACGCCATTGGAAACAATGGGTTTCAATGAAACAATGGGTGGCAACGGCGCCTTTGCCACCTTTGGTCTGAAAGGCCCCTTAACTGTCAAATGTCTTAGGTAGGTAAGAACAATTAGCTACGTAGGTACAGCAACCTCACAACTTGATATGTGTGTCATTTTATTGTATTAGTCAAGTGGTTAAATAAAAGGCCCTTATTTGCCACGTAATATTAGTGCATGCATAGTATTGTCATTTTCAGTTTTATTATGCCATTCTGGATAGAGTTAAGGCTTTATTAATACCCATTTTAATGACACATCGTCCTTGTAGGCTACATTAACGGCGTTCAGGTGCAACATTCTAGAGGCTCATGATAACACCAAAAGGCACCAACACTGCACAATAGCTGCGAAAAGCCAGACGCCTTGAAGCACCCGTTCCTCCAGTAATCTAAGGAATAACTTAGAATCATCACAGCTATGTAACTGCCGCCTATTAATTGTATATTTTGTATGTTAATAAATTATAATAGTTAGTCCAAATCCCTGTTGATTTTATTCTTTTTTTTTTAAAACTAGGTCTACGTTTTCCATTTCGGACAAGAAAGTTTAGCAATCGGGCAAGTAAAACATCTTCAGCCTTTGGCTGAGAAAAACTAACGCCAAGCCCTGCCTAATGACTAAAAAGGTTTGAACTGCCTTCTAAATCCTGAATAACCTTTTGTAAATGAGAGTTGTCTGATCTGCCACCTCTATGGTTGAAGTGTCCTTAACTTTAGCTGACTAAAAGCACAAACTAAGACCATTTCTACGCCCAGCTATCTACCGTGACAGGGGCTGGATTAAATAATTCCCAAATACATATCTTCATTATATTTTTGATAGAATATTACAATAGACCTGACTCCTGGCCAATCATTGTAGAGGGTATAGGCAGCCACTTCTTGTATAACATATATTTTTGTATAGGGTTGAGGTTCAAGAGGATAAATAAAATGATTATGGGTTGAATGACACCCAACTGTAACAGTGTTGGTTTCTTTAAATTCAAAATAGCATCACTGATTACTCATTAACTTACACTTATTTGTTTGACTATTTGTTACATTACTGAAAAGCTAGCGGATGCTGCGCTTGCTTTCAAAATCAATCAATTCAGCTCCGCTGTGATTAGCACGTTAGCATTAACACCCAATATCCTTGTCAGCCTTATGTGCAATAAATCAAAGAGTATATCCATCTCCAACAAGCTCAAATGTGTTATAGCATTGCTCTTCTAAGCTTGGCTGTTAAATGAGATGACAGCAACTAATAATGAGGAGAAATAATAGGGGAATCAGAGTGGAGGAGCTGAAAAGGGATTTGTGGCAGAAATAATATAAGTAAAGTGTATTTCATCACATTACTTGTTGAGCATGTTAGTGGAAGCACTATCATGCAATACATGTGCAATGTTAAATGGACAGTGTACAAAATATGTATCTTTTCTTTATATCTTTCCCCTCCTGCCTTCTTGTTAAAACCACAGCCTGCTTCCTGAAAAACAAGCTTTTCTCCGTTTCATCTCACCTCTTTGTCATCGTCTGTCTCTGGTGTCTGTCACTGGGTTCACAGAGACAGACACAGACGTATCTATTTGTTTGATCCATCTGCTTTAGTGTGTCCATTCATTTGTACAACGACAAGCGCGGCGGCAAATCCTTTATACACGCACACACGCATCGTGCGATTAAAAAATAGTTCAAAGGGTAAACAAATGCTGGGGCACTTGGATGTTTGTGTTCTTTCAGATGAATGCCCGCACACACAGCTATGTAGAAACACACACACACACACACACACACACACACACACACACACACACACACACTCATGTTCAGACTAGTGTAATAGAGAGGCAAAGTCCCTCCCCTTCCGGTGGACAACCATGGGACCTTATTTCGGGAGAAAAATATATTTAGTAGTGAATGAGGAGAGATACATATTTTTTGATTGAATATTTGTTTGAATTTAGCCATGAATTATACATATGACGTTAATCAACTTAAAAGATAATTTTCGCGTGAAGTGAAGAACGTCAGTTAGTCATAAAACCGTTGAAGTTTAAGACCGCCAAAATACGTAATTAGAAGGACTACTCCCCCGAAGGTCCCATGGGCTAGGATGTGTGTTTCGTACTGGAACGTAACGTTACTCGAGCAATGGATCTTGCTCGTTCTTTCGCTTCTCAACTGATAAAAATGCTGGATAAAACACATCAGGAATGATAACGTTAGCTAAGCTAGCTAGCTACACAGCAAGCCGAGAAGCAGGCAAGGTGACGTAAATTGCCGGGATATGTAGTTCACTGAGCGGTTTTACAGGAAACTAACCACTACTACTTACTAGCTACAACAAACATACAACAAACTGTGACTGTTTTCACTTGCAAAATGATCTGTTCAGTTGACAATCATCACATGTGTAATCCATGGCTCAATTCTACGGAAGAGGATTAGGGCCACATGTGGAAAAATGTTTGGGATCAAAGAAGTGATTTGTCTCTCCCCATTCATTGCCATACACAGCCTATTTATATTATAGGTCCCATTGGGGGACACCGGATTGCCTCTCCATACCACAAATGCACAGATGTGTACCCCAAAGTCACACAACTCGCCACTTACACATCCAGGTCACACACATAAACCCACACTGTGTCCTCTACTCCCACAGGCGTTGCCATGTATGCACACAGACTGTATGCACAAAGCCCTGCACAGACTCACACTTACATACACAGCTTTATAATAGATGCGATTGATAAGCCAGAACAAGAAGTACAGTTTTTATGAGGCGAGACTTGGACTGCAGACATCTGGCCTTGAGGTTCAGATCATTATTTTCCCCCCACTGTTTCTGCTCTGCTATTGTTCCAACTTGTATATTAGACATTCCTCAGACATCATGCAAGACTACTGCAAGAGAATGAGACCATAAAAGCCTTTCTCACACGTAGAAACGCACATTGGAACACACAAAAGACATGGAGGTAGAAAAAATACACACAGAACCACACACTCATGCTAGTTAAGGCTCACAGCCATTAGCTTATCAAGCAGGAGAAATTTCTTAATTGATAAATGGCCACTGAGGTGTGCGTACTACCTCCTAGAGGGAGATAAATGTGTGTGTGTAAGTGAGAAAGACGCTCTTGCTTTTCTAATTGTTTCTTTCGATGGCTGTGTCCTGGGTAATGAGGCTGCAGCAGCATTAGGTGGAAAAGTGTGTTAGATGAGGAATAGCGCTAATGTAATGTCATCTAATCAGATGTGATCTAATCCAAACGGGATGCTGCACTCTGCTCCGCCCCAGACTGTCAATGATGCAGCACCATGTCTGGTGTGTGTGTGTGTGTGTGTGTGTGTGTGTGTGTGTGTGTGTGTGTGTGTGTGTGTGTGTGTGTGTGTGTGGTTTTGTGTGTATGTGTGTGTGGTTTTGCGTGCTAGTTTAATCAAGTGGTTTGCTTAGGCGTGCTACAGAAGAGTACATGAAATGGCATGAAATGGAGACTAGTACACTCACCCTTATATATGACTGGTTGTAATTCAATAATAGTGATGATTTGTCTCAGGTGAATGAATGATCAAAAAGGCTGCATCCACTCCGTAACACATTTCACAGAAGAACTACACAGGGATAATAACAATAAGGACTTGACTGTGGTTTTTGGATCTTCCCTAAGCATTTGACATGGTTGACCATATACTGCTACAAAGGTTGCAGAGGCTAGGTGTTTAAGAAACTTTTGCTCCAGGTTAAGAAAACTTGTACACTTGTAAACTTGTAGAAACAAAGCATATAATGTTCTATAGATTTTATAGATATTTACTTTGGAGAAAGCCACTTACACACTACACAGTTCCTGGGAGCAAGAAATGAATTGAACTGGATACCATGTATTGTATATGTTTTATCTATCAAGATCTAGATTTTCTGGTGACAAAAGATGCAAAAGCACTACAGCACTACATATATATATATATATATATATATATATATAATAACATAACATATAATACAGGCCTGATGTTATTTGACATCTCACTGAACCAGGAAATAACTGAATCCATCATTTGATCACTCCATTGATTCTCTCTTTTTGATTTCATGGCCTAAAGGGCTAGAACAGCCTTCCCTCCATAAACTAGGATTAGGAGTTGTTGTTTTGTCGTCAACATTTCACCATTGTACAAATTAGAAAAAGACTTTTCTTAGCCCTGTCTTGGAGGGAGGCCAGTGCCTTCAGATGCCAACTCTGCATTCCTCCGGCAGGTCAGGATAAAAGCTGAATAAATGTTGTCTCTGGTTGGAGCAAGAAGCACAACCAAAGGTTCTTTCCACTGTCGCACTGGGTTTGGCAAGGGCAAAAGCTAATGTGTGTGTGTGTGTGTGTGTGTGTGTGTGTGTGCATCATAAAGCATGAGAATGCATCAAAAGGCCTTGAAACACACTGACTACTGTACGTTCCATAATCTTTGGAAATAAAACAAGCCACAACCTTAAAATATTTAATGTTAGTCCTTACAATAACTGAACCTAATCCTACCTCACACATTTAAATATCAGGCTGCTTTCAATTTGAAGGGGGCCAAAATTCAGGAATAAGAACAGACATTCCCATTCGTAGCAAAATATAATCAAACCATAATGACCTCAAGCGCTGTAACGTGAACACTAAGCGCCGTAGAACGATAAAGTCTGAACCAGTTGCTGGTTGCATTTAGTCGCTACAGAGCTCTGGGGACGCCGGCTACCAGCGGCAGTTGTTTAGCTGTCAATAGGTGACTGTGAGCCGGGTACAGGCACCGCCAGACGATGGTCGTTTCAGGGGCCATGGGAGTGGAGTTTAGCCAGAAAAAGTGAGCGTCATGCCGCGATGACAGTTAAGTTCAGGCACCAAAACGACTAGTTAAGTTTAGGAAAAGGATTGTGGTTAAAACACTCCAGAGGGTTAGGGTTAGACTGAAAGTATTTTGTTTTCGCAGTAAACTCTGCTCTCCGGCTTGAAAGCGCTGTGTTTTATGTTGACACCAAGTTGTGCTATTTCATTTTGAGATTATTTTCAGTGTTTTGGCATGGCTGGCCGAGTGGCACTTTATCCATGGTATTGAAAAGGGGAGTTAATTATTGAATGTTTTGTTTGGTTGTGCATGATCAAAAAACATCCCCTGCTCTGCTTTATTCACAAATCCCACCCTGGTTGTAGCTGTTATAGAATCGTACACACCATCCAGGTCCCTGTGCCTGACAACAGGTTTTCAAGCTTGAAGTAACCCACGTAAAGCTCCTGTTGCACCCCAGCTTTTTGGGTTACCTTCACAAAAGTGGGGTTAGGGTCTTTCAATCCAATACTTTGGTTTATGACCAAATACGTAAAAAAAACGAATCATATTCCCATCAACCTCAGCTGTACTTTGTCCATCCATCTTCGTCCGCTTATCCGGTATTGGGTCGCGGGGGGAGCAGTTCCAGCAGGGGACCCCAAACTTCCCTTTCCCGAGCCACATTAACCAGCTCCGACTGGGGGATCCCGAGGCGTTCCCAGGCCAGGTTGGAGATATAATCTCTCCACATAGTCCTGGGTCTTCCCCGAGGCCTCCTCCCAGCTGGACGTGCCTGGAACACCTCCCTAGGGAGGCGCCCAGGGGGCATCCTTACCAGATGCCCAAACCACCTCAACTGGCTCCTTTCGACACAAAGGAGCTGCGGCTCTACTCCGAGCTCCTCACGGATGACTGAGCTTCTCACCCTATCTCTAAGGGAGACGACAGCTACCCTCCTGAGGAAACCCATTTCGGCCTCTTATACCCTGGATCTCGTTCTTTCGGTCATGACCCAGACTTCATGACAACAGGTGAGGGTAGGAACGAAAACTGTCCGGGAGATTGAGAGCTTTGCCTTCTGGCTCAGCTCTCTTTTCTTCACAACGGTGCGATAAATAGAATGTAATACCACCCCCCCCCAAACCACCGCTGCGCCGATTCTCCGACCAATCTCCCCCGCTCCATTGTCCCCTCTGTCGCGAACAAGACCCCAAGGTATTTGAACTCCTTCACTTGGGGTAAGGACTCATTCCCTACCTGGAGAAGGCACTCCATCGGTTTCTTGCTGAGAACCATGGCCTCAGATTTAGAGGTGCTGATCCTCATCCCAGCCGCTTCACACTCGGCTGCGAACCGATCCAGTGAGCGCTGAAGGTCACGGGCCGATGATGCCATCAGGACCACATCATCTGCAAAGAGCAGCGATGAGATCCCCAGCCCACCGAACTGCAATCATCCATAAATATTACAAACAGAATTGGTGACAAAGCGCAGCTCTGGCTGTACTTTGTGTGTTATGTAAAAGTACATTTGTGTTTATAAGAATGTTAGCACACTAGTTTTAAGGTCGGGCATGCTTAGCTAATTGCATTACTGCAAGGTAGAGTTTAGATTCTCCGCCGCTATCCTCAGGGCAGGCCGGGCCCTTGACCAAGCATTTGTGTTTTTTTAATCATTACTTTATCAGCCTTATTCGGTGTGGAGAAAGCTATGCCTCTCCAGCTCCTCCCATAGCTCTGGGTGTCCTGCACTGACTTGAGTGTGAGGTAAACTGTGCTACATCGTGTCTCCCCCCTCTGCAGCACTGTTGTCAGCCAATGCGTCAGCATGCAGACCGTGCCAAAGGACAGTATTAATTAGGTGATCGAGACAATAAAATCTCCTATATGGTTCCAGAGCTTTGATTATGTTGCTGCCTTGATCTGTTACCAACGCTATATGGCTGAGGGAGCAGCTAGGCTATAGGGTCGAGTTCAGGTTACAGGTTTTTTTTACGTTTCTTCATTCGGATCCATTTGCGATCCATTCCAGTCTGAATAAACAAACAGCACAGTTTAGCCTGCTTCGTCCTTGTTGCATTATTCATTAAGATAATTCTAAACAGATTTCTGTAGTTCAAACAACTCAGAATTGTAGTTGAGAACGTCAGTTATAACGGCCCACGTATTAAAAGAATGTCGGGTTTAAATCGGGCTCGGGCTCATAATTACAGTTAATGTGTCGGGCCGGGCTGGGCTCGAACACAACGTGCACGGGCTCGGGAAAGGTCGGGCTTGATCTTTTGGGCCCGATCTAAGCTCTACTGCAAGGAAACAGAACAATAGTCCATGGTTCTGTTCTTGTTGGGAGTAATAAAGCTTTTTTTTCTTCAAATGGCGTCAGTGTTTCTCGAACAGTGTGTTTTAGCTGCAAGTATTTGCACTTTGGATGTGTGTAACTCGACCCTTAACATCAATCTTAAGCACTTGACCCTAAAACTTGCCCTTTTCAAAGTGAACCTTCCCTTCCTATCCTCATAAAGCGAACTAAGTATTGAATACAAACGTACTGTACAAACACCAACATGTATCACTGTTGAGCAGCAACTTTCTTTTTTTAGGGGAATAGCTTTTAAGGTTAATCAAGTCAAAAGTCGCCTGTGGGAAATGTAGACCAAGTGACCCAAAAGTGACTTTAGATCACTTTATTCTGTAACAGCTACATGTTGAATCAATATTCATGTCAGTGCTAAAAGGCTTCCACTATAACAGCAACAACAATTTCCAAAACAGGAACCATGCATTTTGCCATATCTCCCTTGACACCCCTGTCTTTTCTATGCCTCTTAACTTCTCCTCAAGCTATTTTGGCATCACCGGCGTTCATGGAGGGAGTGAAAAGACTGACAGGAGAGCTTCAGAACAAGGATGTGGGGAAGACAGGGACGGGTGACCATACAGACAGGGAAGTTTCTTATGTAAAGTGAGAAAGAGGTTGACCTTCCCAAGTAAATAGATAGACTTTGGGCTATGTCACATAGTTGGCAGACAGACAACTATTCCATCAGCTCCACCATAAATGGTAACGCTCTTAAACTGCGCAGAGATAAAGCAGGCACCCTCTCCTTACTCGTCCAACCCGTCTGCCTCATCTCTTCCACACATCACCCTCTCTATCCTTTTCCCTCCAAGTCCTTACACTCTGTGGTCTCTGTCCAACACTCTATTTAATCACCTTGTTATCCTTCCATCTCTGTGTCGCGCACACATTTACATTCGCTGCACTTGCCTCTTCTGCTGCCCTCGAAGCGAGAGCATGCCTGTGCCATTTCCCAAGCAGCAGAGTTTGTGTGTACGTATTTGTGTGCGTTTAAGAGATAGGAAGCAGACAGGGGGGCTCTGTTATGTGTCATAGACAGTGAGGGTTCAGGCCCTGTAGCTCCATACACACTGATGGGTTGCAGGGTAACAACATGTCTGTGTTTGAAGGACACGCGTGTGGATGTAGAGTGTCTGTTATGGCCCATCTACTTAAGAGGCCGGTTTATATCTCAGGAGTCAGGTCACAGCAGTGCACACATGTCTGTGAGAGTGAGTTTGTGTTACAGAGTCTCATCCAGTGTGCCAGGCCCAGAGTTAGGAGTCTTGAGCGAAAGAGTCCATATTTAATACTCTGAGAGAAGAATCTCAATGAGCCACGGATAAGTATTAACGGTGCTCTTTGATCCCAATGACAAGCAGATATTCTGTATGATGATTGATGATAAATAAATAATAATAATAATGATAAAACCTTAAAGGGGAACACCAGCTAAGTTAAGAATTCCAGTATGTTATTTTTATGGCCTAGGAAAGTTAGCTACTCTCTCTCAAAGCCAGAAACCAGAGAAGTAAGTCTAAAGTCCGAGGCTGCTCCATAGACAATGAATAGGAGATTGATTTGATTTTGTGGACCCACAGAATGTTTCTTTTCTTTCTTATACCTAAATGAGATTTATTCCATTCTAGCATTCTCAGTTCTGAAACAAAAAATGTACCCATATATTCAGAACATTCCCTCAGTGTGTTCTCAGTTTCATCTGTAACATATTTCCCAATACATTGTCTATGGAGCAGTTCAACACATTGTACTTGATGACATCACAAATTTAGATTTCAGCACTCTAGTTTTTGGATTTGGTGGAGAGTTGTTCATCTTTACAAATATTTTTTTTACCGTCTTAGACTATAGGAATAACATTTACCCCTAACCCTAACCCTAACCCTCTAAGGTTTACCTTAAAGGGTTACTACCGTTTTTTTCAACCTGGACCCTATTTTCCTATGTTTTTCTGTCTAAGGGACTGATGTGAACAACAATCTTTGCCATTTATCCAGTATTAAGCGAGATCGCTGCATTCGGCAGCAGCGAAACAAGCTACAATGTGAGTTAATATGGCAATTGTCCAGCTTGTATTTACGTTCACAAAAGTGCTCATTTTGCCACTGACTGAGTATCTGACAACATTATGGAAAGGATTCCTTCAGAGATAGACCTTTAAAACCTCTTTGAGACCTTTCTGTTTAACCAGAAACAGCTCTGAAGTCGCTAGCGCTAAACCCACCAGACTTTTAAATCACTAAACTATGGGTTTATTTCAACCAAAACTAGAGTTGTGATGTTTGGAAAAGTGGAAAGACGACCCAAAATGGCTTTTCATAGTTTTATTTTGTTTATGTCGATTTTGAATGAAGTGTATTTTACGATGCTAAAATTACTGTTTATTTACATGGAGTCTGGTGGGTTTAGTGAAAGCAATTTCGCGGACGTTTTCATGTATAAAAAAGGGATCTTACAACAGAAAAGGTCGACCTCCTTAGAAATCCTTTCCATAATGTTGTCAGACACTTAGAATATTAACCTGAGCCTGTCAGTGGCAAAACGAACACTTTTGTGGAGGTAAATACAAGCTGGACAATTGCCCTATACTAACTTACAATGTAGCTTGTTTCGCCGCTGCCGACTGTAGCGATCTCGCTTAATACTGGACCAATGTCAAAGATTGTTGTTCCCACCAGTCACTTAGACACAAAAACATAGGAAAATAGGGTCTAGGTTGAAAAAAACGGTAGATACCCTTTAAATAAATTGGCACTTGATACACAATCTACAATACACATTTCTGCCAATGGTTTCTTGTAGCACACATTCAACATCTTCATGTGGTCTCACGGATTAATACACAAAGCATTATAGTGAAAATACTGAAACACCTAAACATATTGTGTGGGTAGCTCCTAGTTAACTTAACAACTCAACTAAACGTAAAGAGCATAGCATTAGAATTCATTTGGGGTCATGTTTCTGTCCACCCAATGTAAGTGTAACATTCACTCTCTTTAGCTACTAAATGCTCTGAAATGTAAATAGTCTACAATGAACCAGGATGATTTTTGCCAAAAATCAACTGTAGTTGAGATTACTGTTTTATGGAAACCATAAACATATTCAAGCACGCACAGCTGCAGAAACTCTTCCTTCGTGACAAATTGACAACTCTTCTGTCAGATACACCCATCCATATTCAGCACAATTCATGATTAATAAGCACATCATGTGTAATTATTGCCAGCAGTGACATTGATTAAGCTTTTAAATATCGCTTGAAGTTTGACTCACTTTGTGTGTGTGTGTTAGTGTACGTTCCCCATCTTTTTCTCGCCATCAATTACTCATCGGGGTGGATGTTTAATCTTGTCAAATTCTCAAGACACAGTCAGAACTCCACAACCTTATTTGCAGCTGAATGATACATAATACCAGATCCATTGTGTGTGTGTGTGTGTGTGTGTGTGTGTGTGTGTGTGTGTGTGTGTGTGTGTCATCCATTTACAGAACAGGAGGGCGGGCTGGAAAACGAGTTAACTTGATCGAAAAGCTGCCATTCAACAGAGCTGAAACACAATTGCTTAAAGGTTAACTATCGTTTTTTTCAACCTATTTTCCGATGTTTTTGTATCTAAGTGATTGATGGGAACAACAATCTTCGAAATTAGTCCAGTATTAATCTGAGCCTGTCAGTGGCAAAACGAGCACTTTTGTGAAGGTAAATAGAAGCCGGACAATTGCCCTATTGACTCACATTGTAGCTTGTATTCAATTCATGTTTAGATATCTAAAGGTGAGGACAGTGAACAGGCAGGTGATGTTGCCATATTGGTGCTACAGCAGCTGCTGGCATGGATACAGGCACCGGTTGCAATTGTGCAAACTATACAGTTAATGTAAAATTATATATGAAATAAAACTCTGCTGCCCTGCTCCTTCTCTCCATATTTGAAAAATATATATATATATATATATATATATATATATATATATATATATATATATATATATATATATATATGTCTTATGTTCTTCTTCAAACAGAAACAAAGATGTGCTGAGCTTCACAGGTGTGAAGCGGGTTTGCAAAACTGGAAATGTGCAGGATTCTGGATGAAAAACATTTCCATTTAGCAAATGTATCTTTTTTTTGTTGCATATAGGCAAATAGGATGAACATTTGTGTGCTAATATGGGATCACCTGATTGTCTTGAATACTTCACACACTGCACAATGTTTGGTACATCATCTAATATTGGATCTCAGCAGATTCCCTGTGGCGTTTCAGTATCAATAAATTTAGGTGTAGAACAGAGACGGTTGAAATCAATGTTTTCTACTTGATTTGTGCAGCAAAGAAGAAACTTAAAAGGGGTTTAGAAAGGATTAAGCCTCCTGAATTGCCAGAAGGCTTTCACTGTTGAGAAAGCAGCTGGAGGAAATGTTGTATTAGCTACTAAGATACGTGTCCACAGGTACGTTTTTGGAAGGGAGGGATCGCCCTGCTTCCCAGGATTCAAGATTGGACGCTTCTGGGCTTGCCACTAGCAGTTTCAGCAATTTCTCTTCAATGACCACTGAGAACCAAAGAAAGCAGGCTACACCCATTGAAAACCGCGATGGCTGCACCTGATTGGACGAATGCTTTTACTCGTGGGCTTTCTCCTCAGGTGGCCCAGAGATGTCGACACGGACCAATGGTGGCTCCTTTTATTTTACGAAAATAGTTCAAATGTGTTTCTGAAAACATTTTAGACCAGAAATAAGCTATGCAGATACTGAATCTGTCCTCTAATTTTAGATAGACAACGGTCAGTTTAAAATATTTCTGGGAGTTTCGAGAGGCGGGTCAAGTTGGACGCCCTTGATTTGCATTAAATAGCCTGGACCTCAACTTTATGCAAATCAGGATCGGGCAACTCGACGCCCCATCTCTCGAAAGTCGCCTCAAAACTACCAAAATGCATTGCCTGGCTACTTACATAGACATGAATGGGAAGCGTGGAAATTATGCTGCCGGTTGACACGTTGATGGCAAACTTGCTGCATATGTTAGCAAGACAATGGAAAAACTTATAAGGACATATATAGTCAACCATATGAAAAGTAATACATTATTTAGTAGTAAACAATATGGCTTCATATCCGGGCGGACAACTTCTCTTCAGTTACTCACAGTTCTTGACAAATGGTCACAAGCTTTGGCTAGAGGACAGACAGTTGACTGTGTATATCTGGACTTTCAAAAGGCCTTTGACACTGTTCCTCATAAAAGACTGCTATCAAAGTTAAAATCCTATTTTTTAGACAACAGAGTTATTTATTGGATACAGGATTTTTTGTACAAACAAAAACAACAGGTGGTAGTGAATGGTGCCGCCTCAGACTGGAAGCCGGTGACATCTGGGGTCCCACAGGGATCAGTCTTGGGCCCTGTTCTCTTTGTAATATATCTACCAGATATGATACAGTCTGATGTTTACCTTTTTGCGGATGATACTAAAATGTTCAGAATAATATCAAGTGACACAGACCGAGCCCATCTTCAAGAAGATCTAAGTAGCATGGGCAAATGGTGTGGCAGGTGGTTATTAAAGATGAATCCAGAAAAGTGTAAACATTTACATATTGGGAAAAAAAATTATAGTGTAGCCAATTATGTAGTTGGGGATATAGTGGTCAATCCACTACAAGAGGAGAGGGACATAGGTGTTGTGGTGGATGGTTCACTTGAATTTCACACACATATTTCTGATACAGTTAAAAATCTATGATTGCAATACTAAAAACTAAAAACTTTTCAAAATGTATGCAAGGATATATTTTTACCTTTGTACAAATCCCTGGTAAGATCTCATCTTGAATATGCAAGCTCCATCTGGTGTCCATATAAATTAAAATATGTAGAAACAATTAAAAGGGTCCAGAGAATAGCTACTAAATTAATTCCAGGAATGAAAAACATGTCTTATGACGATAGATTGAGGAAATTAAGTTTACCGACTCTCATATTTAGGAGATACAGAGGAGATATGATTCAGGTGTATAAGCTTGTACAGGGAATATATGATGTAACAGTTGAGCCTATCTTTCACTTTTGGAACAATAGGTACGAGACACGAGGGAATTCTTTAAAACTTTACCCTAGAACATGCCTGTCTGAAAAGAGAAAGAACTTTTTCACACTCTGTGCGGTAAAATCATGGAATGACCTTCCAGAAGAAGTTGTGCTTTCCCCTTCTATCAACTCCTTTAAGAATAGGCTGGATGCATTTTGCCTGTCAAGAGGTGTAATGTATAATTATAAAGCTTGTCAGTAATTTATGTAATTCATTTATGTAATTTATTTATGAATTGTTAGAAAACTTCAATTATGAAATTAATGTTTTTATAAAATGTTAAAATGTGAATGTGCATATATGTATATGTATGTGTGTATATATATTTGTTTTTTTGGATTGTATATCCTGTACCAGAAATCTTTTCAATAAATTTCAATAAATATGTTCATTACATAAATGTTACACTCTAATATAGACCTTTTCACAGATGTAAACATAAACATTCTAAATGGACTCAAGTTGATTTCCTGTTGCAGTGTATGTGAATGGCATCAACTGACAGGAAGTTAACAAGGGCCTAGCAATGGAATTCCATTGAAAAGGTCTATTACAAATCATAAATATCTCTTCCATCCTTCCCGTATGGCGGCATTAATGCACTTTGGACAGACCACCTTCAACACGTGATCAAGGTTATCCATTCTTTGCTTTGTAAACACGGTTTGAACTGTGCCCCAATAAAAAAAGCTATAAGCTAAAACATAAAATAATGTTGCCTAATACTGAGTTTATCAGCCGGGTGCAGACAAAAGAGGATTTTAAACATGTGTAGCTCTGAACACAGTAGTTAAGTCTCAATCTAATTCCTGAGGTGGCAGTTGCACGGTGTAAACACACTGCAAAACTCCAGCAGAAAACTTGGCTGGAGGATGTATGGGAAATTAAAACCCAGCCTCTTCTCCATGTGGACAGTTACAGAGCCAAACAGAGACTTAGTGATCCTTGTATCTATTGGATGTCGATGGGTTTGCAATCAATGAAGCGTCTCAATAAAGTTTTCAGCAGTCTGTCTGGAGACTGGAGGGATCCATGTTACCCAAACTAGGAAAGAGCACTTCACAGTAAGAGAGGAGAAAAGACTTAAGAGGAGTGAGACAAGAAGTGGAGGACAGATGGTATATGACAAAAGAGTCAAAAGTGAGAAAGAAAGTGAGAATGAGAAAAACAAAATGGAGGAGAAAGAGTAGTGGAAAAAAAGGGAAAAGAAACTTCTTGAGAGACCTTGGGCTTGCCCTCCCAAGTTCAATGCTTACTGGACAGCAAACTTACTCAAAACTGTCTACTGGTTTCAGGCTCCAGAACCAGATTGGTGTGTTGGTGTTGGTGTGAGGCTAAATTCTGAACATCAGTATCTTTCTCTGCACTGCACGGCTTCTTCTCTCCCTGCCACAGTTCACCTCCAGCCCAGTAATAAGTTCTACACTCAAGATTTGGACATAATTCGGAAAAACATTCCATTTGACTTTTGATTGTTAAGCCTCGTTTGTAACCATCACATTTTTCCAGCCGCTGAATTATATTGCATATGTGTCGTGATTTCCCTGGCAGACAACTCATGCAATAGAGTCGTAACACAGACTAGCTACAGCTAGAACAGCTGCTTGTAAACGATGGAGATACTAAGAGCTCATTTCGGTTTCATTGACATTGTTCATACTGCTCAGAGAAATATATTAAAAACAAAAACCTCCATTGCTTCTCTCCTACGCTGTAAAGATTGCCTTAAACTATTAATCTCGTACAATATACAGAATAACGATAGCACTGGTACTTTACTAACATTAGCTTGCATATGTTGGGAACCTGATAGCTGATGTTAGCGATGAAATGGTACCAAAATAACATAAAACTAGTATTACACTGGGGAAGGAACACTCACGGACGAAGTCGTACTTCTTGGAATAATACTGCCACCGTAGGAGTTAAAATGCGCTCGGAATGGGGGGGAGGGCTAGAAAGTAATATTCAGTTGGTTGTCATATACAATTTCACCGCTAGATGGGAGAAATTCTTACACAATGTAACTTTAACTATTTCTGTTTTACAACTACATGTTTAAAAACATGGATGTATAGGTTTAAAATGGTTATGGTGTGTTTGTGCCGAGGATGGCATCTGGACATCTTTATAGGCACTGGGTCAGAGACCGAAAGTAACCCCAAAAAACCTGGCCAGGCTTCAAGCTCCTTCCACACACACACACACACACACACACACACACACACACACACACACACACACACACACAAATTCACAAACAAACACAATACTTGTGTCACCTACTTTACTTGCGTTATTCAACTTTATACAAACTCACACAAGCCAAAAACACTACACAATAGCCTCAAACACGCTTGAAACACACCTTGAACCTGAAACCCTCAGGTTTATAAATCTTCATCTCATCAGAAAAACATATGCATTTTGGAAACGTGAATTCTTGATACAGTATCTGCGCTGATTAAATACATTTAAGAGGAAAATCTCCACGAACAGGACGTAACTGGAAGGGTGATCTGTAGCAAGAAGGCTCAACACAAACTCATCCACTACTTCAACTACCACAGCAACCTCCTCGCCAAGACGTTATGTTTATGTTCTTTCTGCACCGTTTTCCAAATCGCGTTGTGGTGACAAACAAATGGAGGGTTGTCGCGAGGTTAAGTTGCCTCTCTTTCTGAAACGGGCTGGAGTTACCCCTCTCTCTCAGGTTTGATTAACCTCCCTTTCTGAAACAGAAAACCCAGAGTTTCCCTCATCTCAGGGTTAACAAACTCAGAGTTTTCACCAAACCTGCTTTCTGAAACGGACCACAGGTGTACACAGGGTCAAAGTGAAAGAAACCCAGGAGTAAAAAAAACTGCAGATTGAGATCTCATGTGAGATGTTGTGGGGCCTTCCTTACCCATTAAATCACCTCTCTCTCTCTCTCTCTCTCTCTCTCTCTCTCTTTCTCTCTCTCTCTCTCTCTCTCTCTCACTTCCGTTTTCTCTCTCACATGGCTGTAATTACGCTCGTGTAAACAACCGAGGCCAGAAAGGGACATCAGGAATTCCAGTTGGGCCTGTGGGAGCTGCGTAGCTTACACAATTGCACAGAATGACACACGCGTACACAGAGGATCTATTAGTAAAACCAATACCTTCCTACAGTCTTTCATTAGGGTCTCATCGCTGCTACGCACAACCATACCTCGACGGAGCACCATCAAACAGCTGCACAGAGACAGAGCGCGACGCGTCATACCCTCAAAACAACTATCCGCTCTCCATTGACTCCATTGAGGTGTCTCCTCGTCAATTTTGTCAGAAAAATGCCTTAAAGCTGCTGTGTGGTGACATTCACTACCAGCAGGGTAAGTAACCCATGGCATAAGTTTTTATAAGCTGCTGACCTGAAAAACAGCTTTTATGAAGACAAAAGTGGATACAGACGTGAGGAATCGGCAGGGAGAATGAGAAGACTGTGGGATCCTGACACTGAGCTAACGTTATGTCCGCGGCCAGCATTTTGTTACCAAGTCAAATATCCAAATGTCAGTTTTAGGCTAACTTTATGTCAGTCTATGTCAGTTTTCGGGTCAGCAGCTTATAAAAACTGAAGTTATGGGTTCTTTGCATTGTTGGCAGCGCATCCCACAAAAACAGCAGCTTTGTGAACGTTTCTGTTGTTTGCTAGCAGTCGGAAATGAGGAGGAGGAACCTTCACGCAATACAAGTCAATGGAGCTCGGAGAGTTTGTTTCCCCTCCCATGGGGGCGGGACTTAAATGCGCTCTGTCTCTATTTAAACACTCACACACATTCTTAATGAGACACACAGAAAACACACCAACCTGCTCATGGTACTCGATCCCCATGCTCAGAGTGTTGATCAGAATGGCGATCATAATCCCTTGTCCAAAGTACTTGCTGTCCACGATCTTCCTGAACGTGTCGCACACCAGCCTCCAGAAGCGGACCACCTTCGCAAACGTATTGCCCAGCCCTCGCTGCCTCTTTTTGGGCTGCCGGCTGTCTCTCCTGTCCCTGTGGCGTAGGTCCTGGGTAAACTCGTACGCACCCTCACTGTCGGAGTCTCCGGGGGTCTCGTTGCCCTCAGCTTCGTTGGCCAGGGCCTTGGCGCAGTAGGGGCAACTCTCGGGGTCCAGGGTCAAAGCGGCTGTGTCCATGGCACTGCTGGTGGTGCTGAGGTCACGAGCCGACAGCTGGCAGGAGAACTGGGCTGCAGACCGAGTGAGAAAGGTCAGACGGAGAAACTGAGACAAGGAGAAGGCAACTGCGGTTAAATCAGTGCGATTGTGATGAATTACATAAATGACATGTTTTAGACAAATTGTCAAATCCAATTGAAAGAGATCTGTTGTAACAACTACATTTTTGGACAGTCTGGTGTGTCTCACAGGGAGTGCGTTTTGGTGGTGATGGGCAGTTCGAGCTATGAATAATGCCTCGTCTCGACAGGCTGTGCTGCGGCCTGTCTGGCTGGCTGCCAGCGTTTCCACCATCTGTACAACCTGAATAGACCTGCTCTGACTTTTGCTGAGCCCGCTGCCTTTTAGAACTTGGCCGGGTCCAGACGGAGCTGGCTGCGAGCTTGGACATGAGGGATTAACATTTATTGACTGTAATTAGCACTCACTTGTGTCTCTCACGGAAAAAAAACCCCACAACTCTGGACAGCGTTTTGGTTTGAGGCTTAATCACGACAAATCAATACCGTACTCCACCAAATGGATGATTGCAGAAAAAGGAACACTTCCAGTGGCGTGTCACTTGATTTCCTTCGAACTTTGATATGGAAATTAAGCACCATTTCTGACTGAATGAGATACTCTTGTTATTTTCAAACCCCATTTTGCCTCCCAGTTTTTCTCTTAATGGGAACACTCCGCGGAGCAAACTATCCACCCTAGCACAAAAGGAATGCAGCTAATGGAGAAAATCAAACACTTTCCAAGTTTTTGATTGCATTTATGATCATGATTTTCAATGCAATGTGTCTGTGACCACATCCCTGTGAGTTTGTTGTGATTTGTCTACCTGTGGGAGTGTGTGTGTCCACCAGGCTTGATGGCCGTCTCTCCAGGGGCACGGGCGGGATGTTCAGGTTGAAGCCGATGTTGGTCAGAGTGCTGGCAGCAACACTCCCTCGTCTGGACTCTGCCAGGGCTCGCGCCTGCAGAGTGGGGTAGTTCTTAGGCCCTGGAGCCGCAAAAGGTACAGAGTTCCTCTTCATGGCCCTGGACGTGGGAGCCGGGACATGGGAGAAAGGGTCCGCGGTCGGCCCCGGGTTTGTGGGTGAGGGGGTACAGTGAAGAGTTTCTGTGTGGAATTCACCGCAAACTGATGAGAAATCGGCAGCTCCCCCAGCAGGATTGGACAACGTTGCCAGGTTTGTATCAGAGGTGGCTGCCGGCACTGAAAGTGGCGGGGCCAAAGCAAGATGCCCGGCGCCGGTGGTTGCTCCAAGGGCCCCTCTGTTAATGTTATGAGCACCAACCTCCACATCCCTACCCTCCAGACACCTGACGCCCCCTCCTCCCCTCAAGCTGCCATTACCCAAGTGGTAGTGGTGGTGGTGGTGGTGGTGGTGTGCCATGTGATGAACCGACACAGATCCCTGCCTGGAGGGCTTCCTCCTCCTTCTCTGGCTGCGTTGGGGCTCCGTTGCAGGGGGCGAGGCAGCGATATTAAGCCCAGCGCGGCGAGCCAGGAACCTGCAGATATGGGCCACTTGTCTGGCCCCCTTGCGGACTATGTGAACCAGGTACTTGAGCAGCTCGTCGTAGCAGGAGCCCGGCTCGGAGAGGGAGGCCAGGGTGCTAGCGTTGGACATGAAGCGCACCCTTTGCTCCTTCATCAGCTGACTCTCCCTCTGCTTGGTCTCGGAGAACTGAGTGGCAATGACCACCAGGCACAGGTTGATCATGAAGAATGAGCCAATCTAAGGACAAGGAGAGGTAGAGGGCATTATTATTATTCACACACTCGCAACGGATGCTCGCACAAGCGTCCCCGCTGACCCACTCTGTCAATTATCAGCAGGCACGTACGCACACAGCACCGGAGGCGCCATGAAGTCGCACTTACAATGATGAGTAGGATGAAGTAGATGAAGTTGTAGAAGGAGTGAGCGTCCATCACAAAGTACATGATGTCCACCCAGCCCTCCAGAGTGATCACCTAAAGAAGAACACACACAAAGGAGAGGATAAGAGAGAGACAAAGAAAAGAAACTTTCATTTATTTACATAGCACCTTTCACGCAAGCATGCAGCTTGTGAAGGACAGGCGTGTCAGATGTTTGTTGGTTGACCATACAGACGTTATCTGTTGATTGTTGGAGCAGACGATGCAAGAAAAAAATTCTGTGTGAACAGACAATAAAGTTTTATCTTATATATATATATATATATATGTGTAATATTTTTAGGGATGCAGACAGACCAGACAGTGCCTCTCCCGGGCTGTCAGCTGTTCTCTCGGCAAATGAGCAGAGCGACCGAACGGCTGGCTGCTGCTCGTTAGCTAACGTTAGCTTTCTAATTTCACAAATACACTGGTTAGCGAAAATTGTCACTCATCTGGCGTTAGCGATGTGCTTTCCTACGATGTGAAAAGAGCGTGTGAATTCAACATTAAGTTGTTACATTTAACTATTTTAGAGGCTGTGGATGTTGTTTACTTCATTACAGTGGTGTAGTCTACGTGATACGCAGGTATACGCAGTATACCCACTAAGAAATCTCCAGGATTTCCATACACCCACTTAAAAATGTGCAATGGCAAGTAACAACATATTTTCCATTATAAATTTGATATATTTTGAAATGTCATCTGTGTTTTTCTTCTTCACATAGGCTTAATAAAAGGTATTTCCACCGGGTTTCGGCCGAACCCCAAAAATCGGGATTTGGTGCATCGCTAAATATTTTAAAAAGAAAACAGTCATCAGCCCACTCACAAAAGACGAAACCAAAATAGAAATGATTGGAACTAAAGAAGAGCATATTTCACAGTCCAGTTCCAAATACCAAGACTCAGCAGAAGACTAATCTCCAACATTTCTCTTGTGTGTTTTACCCTGCGCAGGCAAACTGGAGAAGCGGTCAGGCCTTTGGGGGAACGCATCTCCAATCTGGTTTTTATCCTTCAAAATGATCCCCCTCAGCTAGACAGGGAGGAATGAACTCTCCAACAAAAGGCTTTACAGATGATGTGGAGATAGCAAGCAAATGGTGTGGAAAAATTAAGCCGCAGTCTGGTGGTGTGGCTGTGGCGACCTGCTAATCCCATAAACCCTATTTCTCTGATACACCAGCTGCAATTAGTCCCCCCCCCCCTTCGTCTCCATCTTGTATTACAGGCTTGCACGTCAGCCAGACCCTACTGTATGTGCCTCATTGCAAAAATCTTATCTCTCACAAACAGATTTCTTTTTTTATGGTCCAGCTGTTCCTCCACACCTCACAGGTGTGGATAGCTGTTTTACCTGAAAGATGGCAATCCAGGCGTAGCAGATGTTGTCGAAGTTGATGGCTCCCTTGAAGGGGTTGACCAGACCAGCAGAGCAATTGTTGTAGTACTGGTTCCAGTTGATGCAGGTGTTGTTGTCAGTGCTGTTGTAATAATCCAAGCCCAGGGTGCACTGCAGGCCTCCTTCCTTGTACACCTTGGGCACCGAGCCGCAGTCCCTCATGCCGTTCTCTCGAGGCTTGGAGCAGATGAAGGGGCTCTCATCGTCGTTTTCAGTGTGGTAGTATTTCTCGAGCTCCACAGAGAGAGGGCTTTTGGCAAGAAAAAGAGAGGATATTGCAGGTTAGCCTACGCTGGTGTAGAGAGTGGATACATATAGTGAGAGATGTGCCAAACGTTTCAATTCAAACATTAGAAATGGAAGTAGATTGGTCTTTTCAAGTATTACTAGCATATGTGATAAATAATGTGCTCTCTGGTTACAAAAATGACCCGCTATGACCCTACAGGAAGTGAATTAGACACATCCCTTAAAGCGAGACTATGGCTGTGTCCACTCATTCACTACTCCCTACTAACTATATCGGGGAGTTCCATGCTGATCGGCAAAATGAAAAAAAAAATACTATTGGACACTACACAGGTCATTTTCTCTGCGCCAATGGTTACGTCTTTGCTGTTGCACAAATTAAACATCCCCTACTGTTGCTATGACAGCAAGTGGAAGCTGAGTTTGCCTCTAATATAACGTTAATCCATCAATGGTTCGCTTATAATAGATTCACGGTACCCTACTCTCCCAAAACAACAATCCAGCAAGAGCCAGCTAACACATATTTAGATATTTTAAACCCCCTTACGTACAAAAGGATTAATTTGCAAGCTGTATTAATGTTAATTAATTTGCGTCTCTTTGGTATAGTTTTAATATTGTAGGGAGCATTCATATTCACTAGATATTACAGTGTATTGTGGGAAGCAATAAGTGCCCTAAAATGTATTCCACAAATTTGAATTACAAGTCGGACACTATAAAAAAAACGGCTGACCCTAAAACGTGTCTATTTTTGTGTCATTTTTTGCGGAACAGTGGCCACTGCAGCCACAAGTGGCAATTACAAGTTACTGGTACAGTACATTGAAATCAGTGTGAGTGAGTGGAATGGGACCATCATACCAGTGGGTTTGCTACTGTCTATTGGTTAACTGTTAAATGTGACGGTGGTTGGACGACTGAGCGGGCCATGGCATTCATTTAGATACTGACTATCAAGCCAGTGGGGCCATCCACTGTCATTTAACCTGAGCAGATACAATGTAGATAAAAAGCCGGGTCAAGCCTGATAAATATCTGCTCTTTGCTTGGCTGAGAGTAAGAGTTAAAGGCAGTTTAAAGGTAAGTTAGGTCAGGGCTAGAGAATGGTGTCATCTGTCATGGGGCCCAGTAGATTAATGAAAGCACTGAACCTGAAGCCTGATACCCACTGCAGGGACTAATGATAGGTCAAAACATCATTTAACGTGAATGACATCATGAACACTGGGCTGCCATAGGAACACACACCCATCTTTTGGCACATTTTACTGTTCCTTGATAACAAGTTACCCCCCTGACAGTCGCACTATTACAGATGTAGATATCTTTAGATCCAAACTCAAAGCCAATTAGAATGGCTTTTAATACATAGTAGTGGTGTGACAAATTCCCTTTCCTCCTCCTGTTTCTATGTAACCTTTTCTGATTTTACTGTTTTCTATGTTTTTATTCTTTTTATTGTATGTTATGCTGTTTTATTCATGGTTCTTGATGTAAAGCACTTTGGATACCTGCTGGTTGCTGTAAAGTGCTATATAAATAACTACTAAAATAAAGTGAAAAATGAACCCTCGGATCTGGTGCTTACAACAAACTGAGACATACTGAAAAAAACGTTTGTATAAAATAATAAAAAATATCTTAAATACCATCAATAACAATAATGCCAGAGCATTCTTGTACATTTCACAAAGCAAATGTGGAAACAGGAGGAGCTACAAAACATCTTGGCACAAGAATTGGGAAGCATTAAAAGTTAAATGACATTGTTAAGCATTTACCAGGGTTTTCCCAGACATTTTTTTAAAATACGAGACAATGGCATGTCTCTCCTCAGGGAACCATCTTTGCCCTTCTCCCATCACCGTTCAAATGTAACCTGCTTTTGTTGCATTTTGGCATTCCCTAGATGGAATTTTTAAGTGGCTCAACCTTGAAGCCCTAAAGTCTACAGGTTTTAAATCAGGCCCGACGCCAGGGTAAAATGACTAAGGGGGCAGGTAAATATTGTGCGGTGGCGATTTTTTTTTCTCATATAGGTTAAAAAGTAACTAATTTACCCAGGCTTTACCCAATGCCGCAACACGTTCAGTACTCGCAAATATGGCATTTCTTGAAGCAGTTGTACATTTTGTATCTCTTTTTTTAAATAATAAGTACGACTTGACAAAGTCAGTTATGAGCTTTTAGGCTCTTTCATTACAGATTTAACAAACACACACACACACACACACACACACACACACACACACACACACACAAACACACACACACACACACACACACAGACACGCGGCTGTGAGTGTGCTCTCCCAGCGTGTGAACCTAGTTGTAGACACTATTTATAACTAGTTTAGCTAGCGTCACAGCATCCACGTTCAGACACCACACGCTGCTATTGGCCATATTCAGACACTTCCGAACTGACGCACTTTCCGGTCTTTTCGCGGTACTTTACGTTTCCGATCATCACCAAAAATGTTAGCAGAATTGATCTATACCCACCTAACAATCTACACTACCGGTCAAAAGTTTGGGGTCACTTAGAAATGTCCATTCCACTCCATTACAGACAGAATACCAGCTGAGATCAGTTGCATTGTTTTTTTTAATCAGGGCAGCAGTTTTCAGATTACATTATGTGTTTACATAATTTCAAAAGGGTCCAGACTATTGTAGAAAGAAGAGGCTGATTTTTAATGCAATAGCTACATTGCCCATTATCAGCAACCATTCATCCAACGTTCCAAAGGCACATTCTGTTTACTAATCTGATATCATTTTAAAAGGCTAACTGAGAAAACATTGAGAACCCTTTTGCAATTATGTAAGGACATAATATAATCTGAAAACTGCTGCCCTGATTAAAAAAAGCAATGCAACTGATCTCTGGTATTCTGTCTGTAATGGAGTGGAATGGAAATGTCCAAGTGACCCCAAACTTTTGACCGGTAGTGTACGTATGAATTTTCATATATGCACGTGGACATTTACATGTCTAATTAGTATATGAAAGTGACTTTGATGAGGGAAAGTAGTAAGAACATTTGGGCGAGGCTCGGGCAACAATCTTTCCTCTCTAAAAGGTTTTTACTGTAGGCTACTGGAAATTAACCAGAGTTAGTGAAGCATGTCATTTTATTGTGAAGGACGGAAGTACGACAGCATTGATGGGACTTAATACTCCCGAAAAAAAAGCAGCGCCCATTGTTTACAGCGAGGAGATATGGCTGTCCGGTTATGGCCAAGGGTAGCACATGGCTAATTCACCGGTGACAGCGCACTTTAGCCGGCTCTTGTAAAGTAAAATCTAAAGTAAACACTTAAAACGATATACCGTTGGAAAGGTAAGAAGTTACACTTTAGTTTTACACCATAACATTAACTAAACACATTAATAGATCATTTATATTCGTATTTGAGCAGATATTTTGATGGAACGTTAGCCAAAAAGTGTCCGAACGTGGACACAGTGACGCTAGTGCAGTAAGCTAACGTTAGAAACGGCTAACGTTACACGAGTTCCGTCTAACTAGGATGTCTATCACTAGATTGTAACTGTTAAGCACCTGTCCCGTCAGCATCTGAGGGCTGCTGCGCTGCGATGATACGGGTAGATGGGCGCTCCTCGTCATCAGATGAAGATTTCTCATCAGATGAAAATGACGAGTCACTGATCTCTCCCCGATCGGATTCTCCATCACTCATGTCCAAATCTAGCTTTGTCCACTTCTGATAATGCAGACGCCTTGTCAAAAGACGTAAACAATACGTGTTGCTAGGCTTCACTACCGGGTGCGTTTTAAATCCATGCAAATCCTGCAGCAGCTGATTTCTCTGATTAACAGTCCTTCCAACAGAGCGGAGGAACTAATCAGCGTAGCCAGCTGTAATTGTGTTGACAGACCTGGGGCTAAATGGCTGGGGAGACCCCTGTGTGCATTGTGTGAGACGAGCACACACGTTTGTTTGCCTGCCTGCTTTACCACCTCTTGGCATATCTGTTATAGACAGAGCACTTGCCATAACTGGTGTGTGTGTCCGGTGATTGTGTGATATCTGGCCTGTCTGTCAACACCAACGCATTCTCATGAATGGGTTCGTATGATATCGTCCAATAACGTATGCACAACAATTTGTATGATATCCTACGAAATGAGGTGACTGTCGGCTGGTCACCTGACACCGGCTACAGAGCTCTGTGAGCTGTCAGCCCTTTCAGTTGGTAGTTGAGTTTAGCCGCAAAAAGGTGACTGTGAGCACAGAGCACCATGACCAGTCGGTCATTTCAGAGGCCGCTGCTAGAGAAAAAGGGAGCATCATTCGGCGACAACAGTTAAAGGGTAACTACCGTTTTTTTCAACCTAGAGCCTATTTTCCTATGTTTTTCTGTCTAAGTGACCAACAATCTTTGAAATGGGTCCAGTATTAAGCGAGATCACTGCAGTCGGCAGCTGCGAAACAAGCTACAATGTAAGTTAATAGGCCAATTGTCCAGCTTGTATTTACCTCCACAAAAGTGCTCGTCACTGACAGGCTCAGGTTAATATTCTAAGTGTCTGACAACATTATGGAAAGGATTTCTAAGAAGGTCGACCTTTCTGTTGAAGAGTAAGATCCTTTTTTAAACATAAAACCATCCGTGAAATCGTGTTCGCTAAACCCACCAGACTCCATGTAAATAAACAGTAATTTTAGCATCGCAAAATACACTTCATTCAAAGTCGACAGAAACAAAATAAAACTACGAAAAGCCGTTTTTGGTCATCTTTCCACTTTTCCAACCATCACAACTCGATTTACATGTGAAAATATGTTGGCTCTATACACGTTAAAAGTATTCCTTTTTTAAATGGAGTCTGGTAGGTTTAGCGCTAGCGACTTGGTGGAAGAAGTATTCAGATCTTTTACTTAAAGTGCTCATATTATGCTCATTTTCAGGTTCATAATTGTATTTAGAGGTTGTACCAGAATTGGTTTATGTGGTTTAATTTAAAAAAAAAAAAAAAACACTATATTTTGGTTGCACATTGCTGCAGCTCCTCTTTTCACCCTGTGTGTTGAGCTCTCTGTTTTAGCTACCGAGTGAGACATCACACTTCTGTTCCATCTTTGTTGGGAGTCGCAAGTACTAATACCAAAGTGTAAAAATACTCTATTACAAGAAAAAGTCCTGCAGTGAAAACGTTACGTAAGTAAAAGTATGTACAGTATCATCAGGAAAATGTATTTAAAGTATTACAAGTAAAAGTACTCAATGCAGAAATATCCTCACATTTTAGAAACTGGAAACTTTCCAAACTGTTCTGTGTTTAATCAGCTAATCATTTCCACTTTACTTGTAAGCCCTTATATTGTTGGGTAGTTTAATTTAATAAAACACAACAATAATAAAACACCGTATGTTACAACCTACATGTGTTTTGTGTGCAAAAATCTTAAATTGTAAAGTAACAAGTAACTAAAGCTGTCAGATGAATGTAGTGGAGTAAAAAGTACATTTCTCTCTGAAATGTAGAGAAGTAGAAAGTGGCATGAAAAGAAATGTGTATTTAAGCACAGTACTTGAGTAAATGCACTTAATTACATTCCATTGCTGGTATTTATACATACTTAAAAGCTGTTTCACACTTTGAGATGATCTACAAGAACACTTATTGGTCTGATGAGCTCAGTATGACACACATTTGGTTTATCGCACCCCAAAATGACACATGGGATGTGGTTCCTACCGGGTGCTCTCACATATTCTTGATCCGCATAATAAAGAGTCACTGTCAACCCATTTAACAGCTGTTACTTTGCTAAAGCACTGAAATATGCATCAGCGATGCGAAGAAGGTGTTGAAACAGATATCTTTATGACTTTGGACGGACCTCTCAGATACAAGAAGATCAATGGATGATGATGGCAAAAAAAATATGCCAGCTCATCGCCAGCCATTACGCATGAATTTAAATTACAGCTGTGAGATCTCATAAATCCTGTAGAGAGAAATGGAGCCAGGTTGACACAGGAAACATCAATAAGTCATGTGTGTGCCCCATGTTTCCATATACCATGGGGTCTTTCTCATTATTCCAGGGCTCGTCGCTCTCCCATTCATCATTATGATGAGACTCTATAATCGCTAACCTCATTGACTGTCTTGCATGACCCAGTTTAGTGTGCCGGGTCAAGGTTTACGCCATATGTTTTGCCTTGGCCTCATGCAGACCTATGCACTATGGACCTTTTTCACAGCAGACATGTTGACTTGTCATAGTAGGAAAAGCACAGCTGAAATGTATAACCTTAACGATGGCTCAGTTCCATCAAGTGTCCCAGTGAGCTATCTCAGTGAGTCAGCATGCACAACACCAGGGCCTCTCCTAAGTGGAATGCAGCCACCATTAATGCTTTTGAATACACCTATGCTTTTCCTACTATGACATGTCAACATGTCTGCCGTGAAAAAGGTCTTATACTGTTGTAAGTGTTAGCATGCGGCTAGCAGACTTTTATGCTAATGTTGCTGATCCCTGCCATCACACAAATGGTGAGGCTTTTGTCTCAGGCTATGTTTAGACGGATTCAGATCTGAAGAGAAAACGCAAAAGCGGCGTGGCGCTCTCACCTTTTATTCTGCGTTTAGACGAGCGTTATGGGGGGGAAAATCGGTATATGGTGCCGCAAAAGTGTGTGAAATGCGATCCACCAAGTCTGCGCCGCCTGCGTAGAACCTTCCTTCTACTTGTCTCCCTCTCCTCCTCCTCTCTCCCTCTCCTCTCCCTTGTAGCGCGAAGCGAACAACAAAAGCTGACAATTTTGTCTGGACAGAGGCGGTGGAGTTATTGCTCCAAACAATGCACACACACACACACACATCCGTCATTGACATAATGCATTCCCTAGCCCCTTACCCTAACCTTAACCATCACAACTAAATGTCTAACCTTAACCTAATTCTAACCCTAATCCTAAAACCAAGTCTTAACCCTCAAACAGCCCTTTAAATTTGTGTACCACAAGTATACTGAAGTCCCGGTTTTCGGACCCCACGAATATAGTTAAACAAGAACACACACACACACACACACACACACACACACATATATATATTGGTATAGTAAACGTGGAACTCACATGGAGAAGTTGCCCAGGAAGCAGCGGTTTCTGAGCAAGCCGTTCCACAGCTGGACGCCCACGATGCCAAATATGAAGAAGACAAAGAAGCAGAGCAGCAGCACGTTACCCAGCATGGGCAGGGTGTCCAGCAGCAGGGTCACCAGGATACGCATACCTGAGAGAAGAGACAAGGACAAGCTTAAACAGCCGGGCACCACACAATCGTTCCCCAAAACGCACACAGAAGATGTGTAGCACACTGTGAGGATTAGGTGTATGTTACTGTCAGACAGTGGGGGAAGAAGTATTCAGATCCTTTACTTAAGGAAAAGTACGAATACCACACTTAGAAAACACTCTGTCACATGTAAGTATCATCAACAATATGTAAAAGGTTTAAAAGTAGTACTCAATGCAGAAGAATCCTCACATTTTAGAAACTGGAAACAATGAAAACGGTTCTGTCAATCAACAGTGTTTAATCGGCTAATCATTTCAGCTGTACTTGTAGGCCTGTATAGTGTTAGGTAGTTTAATTTACAATAAAACATTGTATTTTACATGTGTTTTGTGTGCAAAAATCCTTATTTGTAAAGTAACTATTAACTAAAGCTGTGTGTAGTGGAGTAGAAGTAAGAAGTGGCAAGAAAAGAAAAGACTCAAGTAAAGTACAAGTACCTCAAATTTGTACTTAAGTACAGTATTGGAGTAAATGTTACATTCCACACTGCTGTCAGAAGTCTTTGCTTTAAGTGTCACGCATTCTCATGAACAGGTTTCGGATGATACCGTACATAAACGTATGCACACCAATTTGTATTATATGCTACGAAATTAGGCGACCGCCAGCTGGTCATGTGATGACTGATGACATGACAGTTCCGTTTTTACAGTTAATGTTAGCCTGCAAAATGTTACTGGAAGCTGGCTACAGAGCACCGTGAGCTGTCGGTCGTTTCGGAGGCTGTTGCTAGTAGGGTTTAGCCGACAAAAAGTGACCGTCGTGCCGCAAGGACAGTTAAGGTTAGGCACCAAAACGAGAAGGGTCGGATCGTGGTTTGGGTTAAAACACTCCTGGGACCTAAACGCGTGTTTCCTGTTTTCCGAGTGGAAGTCAAGATGCAAACTCCACTTCTGGGCTTGAAAGCCATCCACCCCGACCTCCTCCTTATGTGGACCAGGGCGCTTTATACTGCACCAGTCAACGTGGTACAAACAGCAATAAATACATGGAATACAAATGAATTACAGTGCTTTACTTTCCGTAGCTATATATACAATTCATGAGAACAGCCTGACAAGTGGCAGTGAAGCACATTTTTCAAGGCTGATACTTAGTACTGGGTATTTCATTGAATAGATTGGTAGATACTGTACATGTATGAGAATCAATCCAAAGAACATGTCAATTCACAGCCGTTCACACTGCCTCGTGCTGGCTCAATAGAACACATTTAGTGTGCGCAAGAGCACAATGCAGGGTCTTTGTTCATTTGATCAAATTATACACTATATGCTATAAAACATTGTTTACAGTAATAAAAATCACATTATAATGATACATGGTAGAAATAGTAGCCTGCTACACATCACAGTTTGATGAATTTAGCCTACCTGTGTTGTACATTAGTTACACAGCTTAATGAAGCAGACTGTCAAAACAGCGTCATTTATTATTAACAGATGAGAAGAGCAGTGCTGTGGGTTACTTGTACACAATATGTGGTCTGGCTCTTGACAAACAGAAGTGATTCACTATATCAGTTCGTCAGGAGGATGTGGTCTGCTGCTGGGAAGGTTTTTAGGATAGTAAAGTTAACAAACTGCTACCAATAAAGGAGCTGAAATCAAGTGGCTGATGGTATACTACAGCTTTTACTGGCTAACGACACTTATAAACGGCATGTCATTTTTGTCCCACTGTCATATACCATCTTGTTCAGCCTGTCCTCATGAACCATTCGTTCAAAAAGCTATGAAAAGTTGAGCACTGTAATTCGTAAGCATTTCACGTTTTTCTGCTGTATGCGCCACATTGCCAACGTATAAGAACGCGGCTCGCCACGTAGAGAGGGATGCATGGGCGTTAAAACACAGGCCTTACAAGCCAGGGAGCGGAGTTCGCTAAAGACTTACACCCAGGAAATGTGCGTTCCTTGGGAGTCTTTTAATACAAACCACGATTTGTTTCCTAATCGTTACTAGTCATTGTGGTGTGTGTGTGGAGATTGGGGTCTATGTTTATGGGTTTCTTTGTTAAATTAGGATTAAGTCATTTCTTTTTTTGTATAAGTTCTGATAAAAAGACTTTCATTTCTGTTGAAACTTTATGGTTTTTTTGTTGTTAATCTTTGGTTATTTTTGTTTGGCTCTAGGCAGCTAGGATTAAGTCATTTTTGGTTAATCCCTATTTCTTTTTGTTTAAGTTCTGATAAAGACTTTCATTTCTGTTGAAACTTTATGGTTTATTTGTTGTTAATCTTTGGTTATTTTTGTTTGGCTCTAGGCAGCTATTAGTCACTTTCGGCTGCCTAGATTTGCCTTAGATTGAAGTTGTTTATTGATTTATTCCCCCCCCCAATAATTGAGTGTTCTTTCTCCCACAGTTGCTGAGTGCCGAAGGTGGTTGTGTCGGTGTCCCTGGTGGTGGTGTCTCCCTCCCGTGTGCTGTGTTTTACCCCTTTTGGTGTATTTTGAGTTTTTCACCACCGTGTGTGTGTGTGTGCGAGTGTTCCACGTGTTATTGGGGTGATCCTTCCCTGAGATCCCACACCCCTTGACCCCGTCCCTCCACTGGTAAGTTCTCGGCACTGATCTCCCCCCATTCCTCTACCCTTGTGCGTATGGTATTTTAGTGGTATTTTATACTTGAGGTTTTTGGTAATTGTATAAATAAAATAATTGTCTTTAAAATAGTAAAATAGTCGTCGTGTGCTTTCTGTATTTTGGTGGTTTAACTATCAATCTAGCCACATCCTATTCTCGTGGTGAAATTCCCCGGGTGGCGTTGCCGGTGTCTTCCTTGGGTTTGGGCGTTAAGCAGGCCAAAAAGGCGCTCCACACCAAAAAGTCCCACTCGCCACACTAGGTTGCATTTTGGCGCGAGTTACGCTTTAACATGTCGTTTTGGTGGCTGAACTTAACTGTGATCGCCGCATGACGCTCACTTTTTCTGGCTAAACTCCACTACCACGGCCCCTGAAAGGACCGTCATCTGCCAGTAGCCGGCTCACAGTCACCTATTGGCGGCTAAACAACTGCCGCTGGTAGCCGGCGTCTCTGAGCTCTGTAGCGGCTAAATCCAACCAGCAACTGCCGCTCGGATTTTACCGTTCTATTGCACTACAGACTTTCACGTTACAGCGCTTTGCTTAGTTTAAAATACTTATATTTTAGGTGTATAATATATGGTCTATTGGTGAAGTATGATCACTTTGAGGGAGGGATATATTTTGGCCCCACCGGGGATAAAAATAATTCAGCCGAGGCAGGGATATATAGACCAGAAAGGGGGAAATCCCACGTATCCCCCCCAGCAAATGGCACCGACAATGCAGTTACCTTCCAGCATAATGTTATGGCATAAGCTAGAGGTTCTACATGGTACCAAAGTACATACCAAAAACAATCAGTGATGATCTCTAACGCTGTAATGAAGTGCTTACGAAAGGGAAAGACACTCCATCAGTAACTAGAAGCCAGTCCCTGCATTGTGTCAGATGCGGGTGTGAACGTGTGTAACTGTATAAAAATAAGCAGGCCACTGTAGAAAACAGAAAGCGTGCTCAGCAACATCCTTCCTTGGATGAATAAAGGTTAAAAATACATTTTGGATAACAAACCAAAGTACGGAGATTTGTTAGCGAGTCTGTGAGACTGTCAGCAGTACACCTACAGTTTGCTCGGAATTAACGCCACACTAAAGAGACCTGCTTTTTTCGCCTTTCATACAGTAAATCCCTGATTCTGTCAGCTCTGGACAGTGTTCCCTAAAGTTTATGACAACACACACACTTCCTGCCGCCCACACACCCCCTCTGCTAAATCTGGCTGTGTCCCTCGGCTGTTGCAGACTTGCTCTTATTTTCATGCACTGATTTTCTTCATTCTTCACTAGATCTATCTGTCTATCTATCTATCTTATGTGTTGTTGCTATTATGTAATATATTTGTCTCTCTCTCTGTCTGCCAAGGGTGTAACATTGGGAGGGTGTTGAGATCTCCACCTATCTAGCAAAATATGTTTGTTTTTTATTTTAATTTTTGCTTTTTCTGCATGCAAATGTCTTTATCCATGTAAATATTATCATTATTATTATTATTATTATTATTATTATTATTATTATTATTAATATTATTACTATTTATTTATTAAATAAAATGTTCTACAGGTTCAAAACCTACATGTGTTTTGTGATTTTTTTTTATAGGAATAATGCACATCTTAACAACAAATATTTGCTTGCAACAGCATTTAAACTCTTTGACTTCATTACCCCGGCCAGTTTTGATTATCGGGGGTCGTAACCCCCTTCTGTAAATTACGCCAATGCTTTCTGCACATGTCTCTCTTTCTCTCGCTCTGTACTGCAGGCTACCCGCCCAGCAGTAACCCTGCGAGTCAGGTATCAATAATGGGCATCCTTTTGGTTTTCTGGGTAATTGGAGAGGCCGGGACAGTCTCTCTCTGAGCGCCGGCACAGCTCGTCTACTGGGCTAACAGCCACTGAGGAACACAGGAGACAGATTGAAGGACACCGACATGAATGGGGGAGCAAAACAAAGAGAGAGAGAGAGCTGAGAGAGAGAGAGAGAGAGAGAGAGAGCTGAGAGAGAGAGAGAGAGAGAGAGAGAGAGAGAGAGAGAGAGAGAGAGAGAGAGAGAGAGAGAGAGAGAGAGAGAGAGAGAGAGAGAGAGAGAGAGAGGAGAGAGAGAGAGAGAGAGAGAGAGAGAGAGAGAGAGAGAGGGCTGAGGAGAGAGAGGCTGAGAGAGAGAGAGAGAGAGAGAGAGAGAGAGAGAGAGAGAGAGAGAGAACTGAGAGAGAGAGAGAGCTGAGAGAGAGAGAGAGAGAGAACTGAGAGAGAGAGAGAGCTGAGAGAGAGAGAGAGAGAGAGAGCACTGAGAGAGAGAGAGAGAGAGCTGAGAGAGAGAGAGAGAGAGAGAGAGAGATAACTGAGAGAGAGAGAGAGCTGAGAGAGAGAGAGAGAGAACTGAGAGAGAGAGAGAGAGAGAGAGAGCAGAGAGAGAGAGAGAGAGAGAGAGAGAGGGGAGAGAGAGAGAGAGAGAGAGAGAGAGAGAGAGAGAGAGAGAGAGAGAGAGAGAGAGAGAGAGAGAGAGAGAGAGAGAGAGAGAGAGAGAGACAGAGCTGAGAGAGAGAGAGAGAAATGGAAAGCTGGAGAGACTTTGGAGCCAGACCCCTTTAGATCAACTCAAACATGCAAATGTTAGCATGCTAATGCTTGCTGAAACACGTATTTACAGGGTGTGTTTCAGTTTTGTTTTTATTCCATCCACGTTCCAACTAGTCTCGCTTTGCCAGACCATCCTCCACACATTGAGGAGAGGAGGAGGGTCTGGCTAGTCCACACAACATTCCGGGATAGGAGAAATATGTGCTCTGGTTTATTGAAATTTCTTTAAACCAATCACAATCGTCATGGGCGGCGCTAAGATCCGGACGTAGCCCCGGTGTCACTGCAAAACAGCCTCGGGAAGGAACTTGTTTTGGTGGTACGTGTATGTTCAAAGGTTGTTTTAGTCGTGCAACAGAAAACTCAGATTGGACAGATAGTCTAGCCTAGCTGTCTGGATTTACCCTGCAGAGATCTGAGGAGCAGTTAACCATAGTCCTCAGAAATCAACCGGAGTTTAAAATGCCAACACAAAGAAAGCGGAAGGTGACGGACATCCGGCAGAAAAGAAGGAATTTCTGGCGGCACCTGAACAATCCCGGAAGTAGAACGTCGTGTATATAGACTAGGTTTCAACTAAACTCTGGGAGTGGCACACCAAACTGCAAGAGGAACGTTTCATATTTGTAGACAGATTCTGAAAAATGTGTTAAAAGCTGCGACCGTTATGTTTAGTTATGAAATGTTTAATTATGGAGCATCATTTATAGTGCTGTCAGTTAAACGCGTTATTAACGGCGTTAACGCAAACCCATTTTAACGCCGTCAATTGTTTTATCGTGAGATTAACACCACACCAGATCTAGCTAGACCGGAAACAAAACAACAGACATTCCGCACACACTTGTTTGGGCTTGCGAGCCGGCCAAAGAGTAGTAGGCTAACGTTACGTTTTGAGTGGATGGTGAGCGAGAGACGCCGAAATGGATGCCAATAAGACTTCAAGTTTGCCAAATAGTTCCATTGACAAGACTAAAGCGATCTGTGTGTTTTGTCGTTCTTAGTTCATTTTTGTCGGCTCTAGCCCTTTGGTTGCCCTAGGCGAGATTGAGTTTTGCGCCCCCCAGTCTCGCAGTGCCAAATCTCCACAGTGCTGTGTCAGCGATAGAGTACCAATGTATGTACATTTTACTTCCATGTAAGTTAGATGGCATCAACATTTGGTCTAATCATAACTGGTCTGGCAACCCAAAGGCCAAGATTTTGTTTCCAGATTTGTGTGCATGGTGACTTATGATGGGGGATGACATTTTGAACATTAAACACTTCATTCCCTGCATTCAGGTGAATTTTTATGCACCTTTTTCTGAATCAATTTATGCTGGAAATATCTTTATGTAAAGGGAAACATAGATTACAATCCAAATATAAAACATAATGGAATATATTGCAGTAAGGCTCTCAGGAAATCTGTATTGCTTTCATCTATTTATTCTCCTTTGGATCAACTTTTCTAATTATATCTGAGTCACCACACATATAGCCTAGGCATCATTTACTCCTCCCTCTTTTGCGTCTTTTGTTTGGGAAGTAACCTCCTTTAATGTGCATTCAGATGTGTTTGAGCAATATTTCTACTCATGTTCAAAACTTTGTGCACATTCAAAATATATCTCATCTGTGCTCTCTGAGATTTGGAGGAGTCGTGATATTTTGAGAAAAATAAAGTGATAATAGGCTATTACGAGAATGACATCACAATATTTCAGAAAATAATCCAGCTGCACCACAGTCTGCTGTGCATTACGTGATTGCTTTGCTGATACGGTAGATCTCAGACCGCCTGACAGGCACAGAGCCCCGTTTGAGTCTCTGGTCTCTGAATGAGAGAAAGTTTAGGGAAGTGGCTGAACGCTGCTCTACATCGGAGGTGAAAAAAACGAAACTAGACCTAGCCTACTGCAGAAATACACAGAGCACAAACGGGACACATCTTCCGCAGCATGCCCACAGCAGAGCGCGTCCTTTATAAACCTGAAGCTGCACAGACCACGGAAGGCGAGCTGCAGCAGCTACGTGGTCTGCACCGCTGCTCGTCTCTATTTTTACAGCGAGAGTGGACGTTAAGCGACACACAGGTCTGCTTCAGAGCTCCGTGTGGCTGAGGGGGCGCCCTAGGATGATCATGTTCAATAAACATGTTTTATTTTGCATGTCATTCTAATTCTATTATTAAAGAGAAGTAGACCTAAGGGCGACACGGCGCCCCCAACACATTTGACGCCATAGGCAATCGCCTAGTTCGCCTATAGCAATCACCTAGTTCGCCTATAGCAATCGCCGGCCCTGTGTGGAAGCCACAGTTTAAAATGAAACACGTACTTATGGGGCATGTATACATTTTTTTAAATTCCGTCCACGTTCCAAATAAACCGTGGTATCTGGGAGTGGCACACCAAACTGCATGAGGAACTTTTCATATTTGTGGTGGATTCACGAGGGTACACACTGAGACAAAGACTTTTGGTGTTGACAGATGGATTTGAAAAGAAGGAGGATTTTGCAGATTTGCTAAGATATGGAGAACAAATGAGGAGAAGACAGCAAGGAGACACAGGGGGGAGCTAAAGGGAGGAGAGGAGCAAAGGTACTACTGAAGGACAGGAGAATGACTGACAGCGAGGAGCATCCGTGGAATAGCATGCAAGCGTCTTTCACAGCATCATAATGTCAAAGGGAACCATCTGAATATGACACCCAGCTGGGGAGAAAGTGACAGCAGTGAAAACACAGAATCTTTTGATTGACATCCAATACTCTTGAAAAACTATGTTTTCAACTTATTTCAATTACATAATATCTGTCACATTACGCACTGTCTGCAATACTCAATTACCAGCATGACACTGAAATATCTCTCCAAAGCGCTCGTAATAGCACTGTGAAAAAGGTATTAAATGCCGTGTTAAAGCTCTGTTTACAAGGGAAACATCCAGTGCAGCGAGATATGTAAAAATTAAACTGTGAGTCATTGCCTGTGGCTATTTGTTGCCACTTGCTCTTCGGTAGGACATCTGTTTAACAGAATTGCCCTATACTCACAAAGAAAGTAGTATTCTGATACATTCAGCTGCTGCTACGTTCTCTGGTTTAGATTTGAGGACGGAAAACGCCCCTGTGGCCAGGGGCGAGTCCAGTATTTTTTAAGAGGGGTGGCACAGGGGGGACCAATTATCAGTCAGGGGTGACCCGGGGTGGGTGTGGGGGTTGGGGGGGACATTTTATCAGAATACAGCATAGAAAATCTGTTTAGAAATATAGGAAATATTGGATAGGATATAACAACACAATGTAATTCTGCTAAATAACACATCCCATTCATTGTTAATTTCAATTGTTTTCATTTTAAACAAATTGTATCTATGAATACAATACACATTTTCTATAAGCTCAGTCTGCCACTTTTTAAAAAAACAATTCCAGTGCTGGTTCCATGGTATCAGAATAGCTGTCATGGAAACTAATTGGTCATGTGATAAGGGCTGGGAAGATTGGCAGAACCATAGATATATTTATGGGCAGAACAGGCAGCCAAGTGACAGTACTCTGATCCAATGGAAATCACAATTGTCAGATTGACAGCACTCTAGCCCAATGGATTAGGGTGGGGAAGGGGGACATCAGCGGGGGCAATCATATTTCAGGAGGGGGTGCCACCCTGTGCCCCCCTTCTGGCCCCGCCCCTGCCTGTGGGTCGTATTATAGGGTAGGAACAGAAGACCCATATTATTGCATTGGTTTGGAGGGCTTGTTGGGAGTCTCATGCATTCTGACAGACCTGACTCACTGCCCACAACAGCAACTTTCTCTCTAACTTTCTCTCTCTTTAGTCATTAATGAGCAGTGTAAACACACACACACATACACAGAGCACACATTAAGCAGCAGCTCCTTCAAATGATTGCCCTCATAGTGTAAAGTGCTGAGCTGTTAGGATGCTGCTTAGCTGTGGCTGAGTTAGTGGCAGCAGCTGGGATTAGAGTCCGCAGCACACTAACTGGCTTCATACGCTGCGATCCAGAGTGTAGATATGTCTGCACGATGACAGTTTAATACCTAAAACTGCCCCGCACTGGTTTCCACACATCTGACAGTTGTAGCATGCAGAACACTACAGTAAACAATACTTATTGCCACATATTTTCTCATGTATAATACAAAGGAATTTGACAATCCTCTGAATCTGTGATGTAAAATCAATCAATGTCACAAAAAAAAAAAATTTAAGAAAAATGTATAAAACTTAAGATGTCCTAAATTAATCTTCTTTTCAGTATACACTTGATACCTAAACATAACGGTGCCAGTTTTAAACATGTAGTTGACGTTTGGTTAGGTTTTAGGAAACGAGAAGGAGGAGATGGTGGTGTGGGTTAAAATAAGTATGTTTGTTACGTAAGTACGTGCCGTAGAATGTAACGTTACTGTGAAAAGGCTGCCATTCTCCATTTTCACTAGCCTCTGTTCCCAAAAATTGTGTCTGCTAAATCTTTAATTTCCATGTAATGTTTTTGTTTATTTGATAAATTATTATTTGGCCTGCTTTGTTTATGGTTTGTCTATGGTTCTGCCTGTGATGTGGGGGGTAGATCATCTTCTCACCATCTTAATTAAGGAGAGTACATACAGGTGTGCCTGATTAGGTCCTGAGGGGATGGTGTAGAACAATAGGTATGATAGTTCTGCAGTGAATGACATTTTTATATTTGCGGGTGCCTGTTGTTGTGGGTGCACATATATGTATAAATAGTAATGTCAGCAGTAACTGATCTATCTAATTGTAATGGTATTTTCAGAAACAAAGCGTTAATGTTGCTTTCTCAGGTTAGCTCAGCCTATAATCACCTGTGCAGGTGGTAGGGTCCAATTAGGTGAGGCTGAGTCAAAAGGTTTTCAGGAGAAGAAAGGACTTGTTATTTTGCCTCAGTTTAATTTAGTTTTTGTATTTCTTGGGGGGGTTCAGTCTGTGCCCTTTGTTTGAGTATGTTTTTTTTGTTGTTGTCAATAAACACCACAGTTTTTGCACGTATCCAGCTTCCTGTCGGCTTCTTAAAAATCCCTTATTAAAAGTTTCGGGCGCCCCCACCATCTCATCGGTCTTGGCTTGAGGTGGGTGGTTTGACAGTAACATAGTTACGTGACTTAACTTACAAGTTAACTTATATATGTAAGTTAAAATAAGTCAACTTTTGGTTACACATGGGACACGAACAGTGGTCTGGGTAAAATTCCTATATTTTCTATATATATTATATCTGCCACCGTGACCTAACCGCCACCCTGACCTACTCCGTATGTGGAACTTGTTGCCGTCTTTACGCCCGGGCCACATAGCCTAAAAAGAAGCAGTGTGTGACAGCTACCTTGCTAAAACTGTTTTGACACGCGTGTAATGTCCACATAAGTCATGTTTCCATCTAATTGCCAAGCAAATTTTAAGTTTACTTTTAAAATGTCGCAAAAAAGAATGCGAATTAGAAGCGTTTCCATCAACTGGTTTGGAGTGAATAAACTAGACTACGCAAAGCGTTGTTTCGTCACAAGTTGACGTTACACATGCTGAGCTGTTAGCAGTTTGTAGATTGCAAACCGGCTTGCTAAATCAAAGAGTTTAGAAGCTAAGTTCTTTGGCTAAATTAAGAGAGGTAGCATTGTACAAGTTGGCCACCTGTGCAGAATACAGGGTTGTGGCAGAGACATTTGGTGTCAGCAAGACAACCGTTCACCGCTGTGTATACGTGGTGTGCAGGGCCATACGATTCAAGCTTTTGAACCAATTCGTCAATATACCCGACGTGGCTGAGGCACAGGCAACAGCGCACCATAACTTCACTACGCACCTTGTGCCACAAGTGTACAGAGAACTGGATGGGACCCATATCCCAATCCTTCCCCCATCTTTGAGTGTATTTTTGTAAAGATAACCCTGCATGATAATAAATGCATAACTATTGGTAATATTTCCAGTCAATCATTTGATTGTATCATATCTACTATTAATTCAGTTAAGTGCAGAAATGAAATTATCTTACTGGGAGACTTTAACAAGAACTGGACTGATAAATCCTCAAAAGAAAGAAACGTTTTTGGAAACTTAAACCTAACCCAGCTCATCAGAGAACCCACCTGTGTTACCCCCCGGAGTCAATCTCTTCTTGACTGGATATTGATTTCTCATCCAAATGGATTCATTAAAGCAGGGATTATGTCCAACTGTTTCAGTGACCATGCCATTGTATATTGCATCTGGAAAATTAAATTGCCAAAATTACCACCCAGATTAATTAGAATTAGGCAATACAAGAAATTAAATATAAACCATTTTATAAATGACCTGATTTCAATTAATTGGGATAGTTTTCATCTTATTCCAGATGTAAATAATGCATGGGACTTATTCTATCTCTTCATCTATATTCTGAATTTATTAATGTTGTAGATAAACACGCTCCCATGAAAACCACTAAAGTTAAGGGTGCGCATCTTCCATGGATAACATCTGACCTTATAAGTATATTTAGACAGAGAGATAATGCCTGGGCTAACTTTCATAAAACCAAAGATCCGACTGACTGGGAAAGGTATAGGCAATTGCGAAATCATAGTAAAACTATGTCAAGAAATGCTAAATCTAACTATTATAAGGAATCCCTTGTACATGACTTTAAAAATCCTAAACAGTTCTGGAATGCAATTAAAGATATAATTAATACATCCAAGAAATCCTTACCTACTAAACTCACAGTCAATAAAATCATTTTACAAGACCCACTACTAATTGCACAAGTGTTCAATCAACATTTCTCTCAGGTATCTTCAGCTACAGCTCCCAATCTCTTCATTGATTGCCATTTAAACAATATCCTGCCCAGTCATAGTTTCTCTTTCAAGCATATAACACCTGTGGAGGTACAAAATGCAATCAATGCTCTAAAAATGAGCAGTGGTCCTGGGTTGGATGGCATTGAAACTAGATTTCTCAAATTATCAGCTCATATCATTATGTATCCGCTATGTGATCTCTTTAATATGTCTTTATCCAGATGTGAAATACCTGCCATATGGAAATGTTCCCGTATCACTCCACTTCATAAAGGCGGTGATGTTCTCGAGCCCAATAATTATCGACCAATTTCAATCATCTGTTCTATTGCAAAAGTTTGCAATAGAACAACTCTGCATCTAATAGCAGTCAACTAACTGATGCAATTTTTATTGATTTAACAAAAGCATTCGACTTAGTTGATCATTACTTGCTCTTGGATAAATTGTTCTCTGCTGGTCTGTCACGCAACACACTACTCTGGTTCAATTCTTATCTCCATAACAGGAAACAATGTGTAATGATACACGAGGTGTCCCTCAAGGTTCAACTCTTGGTCCACTTCTCTTTTCTATTTTTGTTAATGACCTTCCATCAATCTGCTCTGAATGTTGTGTTCAGCTTTATGCAGATGATACAGTATTATACACTTCCAAAACTAATTTATTACAAATTGAATCAGCTATGCAGTCCGACTTTGATAGCCTACAACATTGGCTCATAAGAAATAAATTATTACTTAACAAAACCAAATCTCACATTATGATTTTTGGAACTCCACAGACCATCAAATCCAAATTAAAAGGTCACACGTGTAATTACGTGTTCTGATGGTAGTTCACTGCAAAAAGCTGAACACACCAAATACCTCGGACTTTGGCTAGACTCTGAGCTCTCATTTAAGTCATACTGATTATATTTTAAAAATAATCAATTTTGGTATTGGTGTTCTCTACCGATCCAGAAAATGTTTTTTCTCTTACTGTTAGAAAGAAACTTGTGCAACAACTTAACTTACCAATTATGGACTATGCTGATGTTGTATCAGGTTGCACCCAGCACTAATCTGCTGTCAATGTTGCTTACAATAGAATCTGTAGATTTGTTCTTGGATGTCCTTTTACTACTCTACTACTACTCTATTGTATTATGTATGAAAAACTTGCTCTTCCATCACCCTCAATAAGAAGACATCAGCATTGGTTGCTGTTTATTTACAAATGTATACATTGCAATTACCCTAGCTATCTTAACAGCTTATGGTACCCTTTTCCTCTACCTACCACTTGAGATACTCTACACAACTTTTTTTTTTCTGTTCCTGCTGTACGTTTCTCAACAGCTAAGAAAGCCTTTAGGTTTAAAGCCCCCTCAGATTGGAATAATCTACCTGTAAATATTCGGTCCATTCTATCTCTCCCATCCTTTAAAAATGCCCTATTTTCCTATTACAGTACCAACTGTACCTGTTATTAATCATCTACAACACCATAACACCTCTTCTAATATTATGAGTAGTATCCAGTTTCATTCTTGCTTTGTCACAAACTTGATTATGACTGACTGATTATGTTTTTTTTTTGTTTTTTTTTGTTTTGTTTTTTTGCTTGTCTGTTTCTGTTTTGTTAACTGTTGTGTCCAATTATGATTGTACTGTATATTCAATTATTAATAACGACCCCCTCGAAAACGAGATGGTGCATCTCAAGGGGTTACTCCTAATAAAGATATTGTCAACAATCTGATGGATACCAGGACAATAGTCTTGTGAGTCACATGTTCACTACGTCCCAACTTATTCAGCAAAGCTGTTTCCATCTCCCATTTTGCACATTTTGCTCTTTTTCAAAAAAGGCCAAAAACCACCTCAAGCGAGCATAAAAACTTCTTTGCGAATTTGAGGAAGTTTTTTTTTTTTTCGAATTTTGCCGTTTCCATCAACATTTTCTAATATGCATAAAAATACATTGATGGAAACCCCACTATAGCGTTGCTGCTGAAGCGCTGCCTGCCTTTCGACATTAAGTTTGCCTGTACCACTAGGGGGTTTTTCATTACTATGAAATGGAAACAGAAAGTGTTAAGTTAAATTTAGGCAAAAAGTATTAATTTTTATTAATGTCATGTGACATATTCTACATATATACACATTGAAACTGTAGTGAAAATGCTCTTATGATGTCAATATGACTTTCAAAAGATCATTTCACGGTCTAATTTTGTGGCAAACTGTGCACATCATGCAGAAAATATAGGCGAGAACAGAATGTCTCAATGTGCGGCCCACACGTAGCCGAGCCGCACTGCTCAAGTGGACTACGTGGCTGCTTGAAACTGTCAACGTGGCCGCCGTCACACACGTGCTGCTCACGCGGGAGGTGTGGCTCAGGCATTACACCACGTTTTCAACTTCCTCCTTTGCCACCGTCATATTTATTACGGCCACTACAGGTTGCCGCCACATTAGTTTCGCATTGCCAGACCTTCCTCATCCGGCCGAAAAGAAGGACATCCAGCGGAATTTCCGGCGGCCACAGAGCGGAAGTGGAAGGTTATAGATATAGACTACTGCCACATAAACAAAATATGGGTCATTATAAGTTGCCTGTACAAATGACCAATGGGGTCAGTAGGACAGTCTAACCCTAACCCTATGTATCCTTAAGGCAAGATTGCAGTCGAGTCACCAACTGGCGAGTCAGAGTCAAGTCTCAAATCCCTAGTGTTCAAGTCTGAGTCACCAATGAAGAATCCGATTTGAGTCACCATTACCTGAGTTTGAGTCTGAGTCACGAGTCCAGGGAATAGCGGTTCGAGTCGAACATCAAGTCCGAGTCCAGGACTTGAGTACTCCATCACACAATTTAAAAAAACACATTATTTGGCAGTGGACACATTGGAAAGTATTAATTATAAGGTGTCTGTCATGATTTTTTTCATGGGTATGTGATTAAAATTGTGAAGCTATTAATCTAAATACAGACATTGATTTGTATCCTACTGAGCAATCGTGGCAGAGCTCTCAACTACAGAAGGTTAAGGTCAAAGAACTTCTCAAATATATAGCCATATATGATTCAGGCAAACCGGAATATCATATAAAGCACGTCTGTTTATCTCCAGGATAAGAGAATCAATCCTCTGAGCCTCTCCGGACCTGAATAGCGTGCTCATTCCAAGTGATCGACATTTCATATTCAATAACAATCATGTCCTCCGCCTGTGTGCCCTCTCCAACCTCACTGTGGGCGGCCACTCCATTTCAACATGGCTGGCAGGCGGGAGGCTGTGTGTGATCGGGGAGCCATCTGTTAGCAGGCAGATTAGGTCTGCTTGCTCTGCTCTCCTGTCCGGGTCTAGCTCCGGCCTAGCCAGCTTTGTAATCTGTGTACTGTGAACTAATGGGCTTTCTGAGTCGAGGGCCAGTGTACACCTGCGTCTCTTCTAATTTGCTCCGAGTGGATGGGAACTAGCGCCGTGTCAGCGACTCCAAACCACTAGACGTCCCTGAAATGGGAACGTGCCTTTGCATAAGCAAGCCATGTGACCCGAAGAAAGGAGTACATGCAGACAAATGAAAACTGATGGAGAGAAAAGAGGACAGAGAACCCATCTGAACTCTGTTTACCTGCTTTTGTTTTATTTGCCAGAATAGGTTTGCTTGTTTGTATGAAATAACAGAATCTGATCTCATTGGATCTGGGGTCTCTGCTTTAGCTCACTTCTACACATTTTATTTAACAGTTTCTCTCTTTCTGTGCTTGATAATGGTTAGAACCACAGCTGACCAATAGTACAATGCAAACAAACCCTAAGTGATACAATGGTATTCTCTAGGCCAAACTGATTAGAGTTTAGATTCTCTGCCTGATATGTCCCACCACTATCCTCGGGCCGGGCCGTGCCCTTCATCAAGCATTTGTGTTTTTTTAATAATTACTTTATTAGCCTAATTGGGTGGGGAGAAAGCTATGCCTCTCCGGCTTCTCCCGTAGCTCTGGATATATGTCCTGCACTTACTTGAGTGTGAGGTAAACTTTGCTAAATCGTGTCTCCTCCATCTGTAGCACTGTCTTCGATAATTATGCAACCAGGAGTCCTTTAGCAGCAGATATGGTCTCTTCTATATCCGGCGTGTTGTCAGGCAGTGCGTCAGCATGCAGACCGTGGCGAAGGACAGTATTAATTAGGTGATCGAGACAAGAAAGTCTCCTATATGGTTCCAGGGCATGTATTATGTTGCTGCCTTGATCTGTTACCCACAGGTAAAATGAATTGTAGTTGAGAACGTCAGTTATAACGGTCCACGTATTAAAAAAGTTGTCGGGTTTAAATCATAATTACAGTTAATGTGTTGGGCCGGGCTTGGACACAACACGCACGGGCTTGGGTAGGGTGGGCTTGATTTTTTTTTGGCCTGATTTAAGCTTTAAAACTGATTCCTAAATTAAAGACACGCAATCCCCAACTTTAAAAATAAGTGATTGTCAAAATGTCTGGTGATGTTCATTTCCACCTTAAAACACATCAAATATAAAAAAAGAAAGAGAAAAAAAAAAAATAATATATATATATATATATATTTGTAAATTCGTCATACTTAAACGACAGAACAGGTCGATTGCCAGCAATTCCAAAAATGACATCTATAACAGTTCAATTTACTGCTGCAATGTGGCCATTTTTACACAAGATGATGTTAACGTGACCGCGGTGGCAGTTTTAATCGTGTGACTGTTCAATATAACCTAACGGCCTCAGTTTTAAACATGTAGTTAACATTGTGAGGAAGAAATAGTTAAGTTTAGGCAACATACATACTGGGGCATTGGCTTGAAAAGAGTCAAGTAAAACTACTGAAACTAGGACGTAACTGCATCACGGACTAAGGTCCGTAAAAGTCGGTTAATATCAAGAAGTGACCGTTGACACAACCCCGGTCTCCTGAGTGAAAGTCATTGACCCATCCATCACCCCAACCTGCCTTCTTATGCTAAATTTAATGATCCTATACTTTGTCCCACTCACACGCGATGACTGCTACGGCCGCAAGATTTTGATAAATATGGGCAGATGAATACCAATCTTCTTGTTTGTATGAACACATTTAGAAATTCTTCTATGCAGCCTTGTCTGAAAAGATCCCTGATTTCCGTTTCCTCATAATCCCTCTTGAACTACAAATTATTCTCTCAGAAGATTGATCATTGTTATGCCTTTATACCTTTACACATCAAGTCACTTGACAACAAGTCAAAAGCAGAACTTACAACTTTAACACTAATCTCTTTGACAAATCACAGCTGTGTTGGGGAGACGGTTGCGTACCTGACAGGCTCCAAGTGATCAAAGAAATGATTTTCAAGCTTCAAGAATCTGTAGCAACTGAAAAACCTTAAACTGAAAATGAATTTGCACTGAAAATGCAAATGAAACTGAATCTTTTCCCTCTTTTTAAGCAACAAAATATCAATCAGCAGACGGATTGACAGCGAAGAGCAAGGACTACGCTATGACATTCTTTGCTTGTGGCAGACAACTTCCTCCTTTGAACTCCTTCTAACCTTATCAGTGTTGTATTTCCTCTGCTCCACACAAACAAGGAGCCTCTGGATTAAACCCGTTCCCTGACTCCTCTGGTCTCTCCCTATCGGCCTCACATCACAATACAAGAGCAGAAGTCAAGGGGGGTGACTTATAGGCTTTGTGAAGAATAGAAGCTAGAAAGTTCTTGCCAGCTCTTGAATTACAGTAATGAGGCTTGGCAAACAATGTACAGTCGAAGGATGAGGGAATGAGCACACGGGGGGAGGGGGGGGGATGGTCAATAATGCTGTGTTGTTGTTGTTGCCTTCTGGGCAGAAGTACACAACGTATGTATAAACCAGGTGCTGCTCAGAGATCAGGATGAACCACTCCGTGTTACTGATGCATGAAAAGAACAGCACACCTGTCTGCATTGCAGGTCTGTTTGAACGTAAGTGTGTAGGGGTGGGAGGGGAAACAAAAATCAAATGTATCGTATTGTTTGAAAATCGATTCTTTTCCCTAGATTCGATTTTCAAACAATACATATATATATATATATATATATATATATATATATATATATATATATATATATATATCCTATCCGTTTCCGGCAAAACAGAGCGGAAGCAGAAAGTGCAGAAAATGCATGTTATGTACTTATTTACAAATGAAATAAATGTCAGACTGACTGACATGTGATGTGCATTATTCTTAGAAAACAATTAGTTTTTAGAAATGTCTCATGATGTATTGTCTCTAGAAGTGTATTATTCAACTTTTGTTTTTGTTAAAGAAGGAAAAGAAAAGGCAATACTCAACACCATCGAATCGCAATACTTCTAGAATCGCAATGAATGAAAATCCCAATACAAATCGTATCAGAACCCATGTATCCTGAAAGAATCAAATCGGGACAAAAGCATATCGTCCCAGCACTATAAGAGTGTTAGGGAAGTGTGTGTGTGTGTGTGTGTGTGTGTGTGTGTGTGTGTGTGTGTGTGTGTGTGTGTGTGTCACCAACTCAGAGGGAGGGAGCATGTTAGTTTTTTATCCAGACATGCCACCTTTGCTCTTCATCCTGATCCAGTGTATTCTCCTTTTTTAAATGGTTGCCAATAACTCCTTGCCCCCTTTAAAGGGGTAATTCAGTGATAAGAGTTGGGGGACTCACAGGTAAGGCTTTAAATTAATCAGCAACTATTTTGATAATCGATTTATCGGTTTGAGTCATTTTTTTATGAAAATACAAAGTCAAATTTCTCTGATTCCAGCTTCTTAAATGTGAACACTTTCTAGTTTCTTCACTCGTCTGTGACCAACCTGGTCTCACAGAATTCCGTGAAATGAACACGGCCCCTTAACTCAAAATCTGTGACAGTTTCACAGAATCGCCGAAAATTCCGTGACAGGCCCACGGATGCGATGCCTATGTAAGTCAATGACAGGCATCATCCGTGGTCTACGCACGGATTCCCTGATCACAGCATGATTCTTTCTGCCAGTCGGGCTGCGGCAGAGAAGCTGTATAGCTTTGCTATTATTGGTATTTTTAGCCCAATAACCGCTGTTTTAATCAACATTTATTCATTATTTTGGTCTATTTCGGCCAGGGAAGCTGGATTGCTTTGTTGTTTATTTATATTTTTAAAACTATAACGCTACATCTAGCAACATATATTTAGATGTTATCATAGTATACATTTCTTTATTTTAATAATAATATTTCGGTCTTATTACCGGTGAAATATTACAGTATGCTGTAGGCTAATACAGAACATTACGATATGATCTGAGCTACTGACACGCATTCAAAGCCGATATCCCACAATGCAATGCGGGCATTCATTCACAGAATCAGACAGCGATCAGCGGGTTTTTAACGCCAGTATCGCTTCAATGTACAAATATATATACAATATATAATATATAATATACAATCAGTGGTTTAGTCACCAGCAACAACACGTTGCTCAGCTTTGTTCCATTAAGTTATGCACCGTAATAACGTTTAAAAAAATCCGCGCAAAACTCCGGAAGTGACGTGGTACGTGCCGCTCGGCGGATAAGAAGATAAAAAATACAAAATATTCGTAATATTGATGTTTTTATCCAACGTTGTATTTGAGGATGTAAACAATGAAGATATTAATAATAATAAAATACAGTTTCATGTATTTGTCTCATGTATTGTGACAACAAATCAAATCAGCTGAAGTGACGTAGTAATTACCGCACGGCGTCTGTGAAAGCTTGCTGCACGCCTACGTGAGAATTTGTACAATAAATATACCAATAATGAAAAAATTGTGTTTTATGCTTATGTTTGACTTATTAGCATTTGTTTTGACTTGTTCTGTGGTAAAATAAACTACTTACAATGAGAAGCATTTTTCATTTATTTATTTTCCATGCATCGTTATTTAAAAACGCAGTTTTCTAATTTTGTGGTTGATGAATGTTAATAACAGACTAAAGGAAAAAAAAAACATGAGCATATGTATGTGTGGGACTCACACTGCATTATTAGTTGTTTTAAATAACTGACTTTTTTTTAGTTCAATTTTTTATTAGCGCCATTCAGACATACAGAACAGATTCCACAATATGAACCTGGTAATATTGGCTGGTGCACAGAACAGAGCAACCCAAAATCAGCAAATAACTGACTTTTTGAAATATCAATTTATGGTAGGCCTAACATATTAATTATTATATTCAGAAGATGATCTTCATATCACCGTGGTTACAGCTTGTAGCCATATAGCCTTCAAAATTAAGAAGGGACGAGTTTTAGGAAGCATTTCAGGAAATTAAAAGGATAAGCAGATTGTTGCTGAGGTTTTTGTTTACAGAGATGTAGCTTTGTTTGTGTACATATACAACATGTGTTTTGGCATTTTTTTCACAAACTGAGCAGTTGGTTGTGACGTTGTGACATGGGTCAGAGGGTATCAGAGGTCATATATGATGAACCAATAATCGGCTCTAATCCTATAGGCACCTTGGTGTTCATGTGGACAACACCTTTGGCTGGAAGGCCCGTGTTCAAAGTGTGTGTTATCATTTAGAGCAGACACGGTGAATCAGATGGTTTATGTTATACAAGGCTGCATTACAAATCATATTCATATGTCAGAAAGCATGACAAACATCTCATTTAAAGTTTGGTTGTCAGGTGACTGTCATGAAGGTTGTGGAGAGGAATAGAAACCAGTCTCTCCAGTCAAGCACAGAGAATATGGTCTGATCTTTATTCTCCATGCCAAGTAGCTCTTATCCTCTGCTGGCACCCCAATGTAAACTAAATATTTCTAAACCATAGGCCTTATTTGGACCTACCTCAATTAAAACTTTAAATAATGTTGCTTAAGGCTGGTTGTGGAATAGCTTCATGATATAATGCATATGGTTGTGTGTAGGTCTTGTCACTGTTTGTGAAAGATAAACAATAGATTGTGGCTGATAATGTGCTTCAGTCTGGCTGCATATCACTTTGTTTATGTTTTTTATTGTAATTATATGTCAGCTGTATGATAAAACAATATGTCAAGTGTTATGTGTGAAGCATTTGAACTCAAGGCAGATATTCCTCTGGGGACAATAAAGTATCACCTGCAAAGTGGTCTCCATGATATAGTAAAAATTAAAACGTTGTCGTAGGACTATAGCAAAGACATCGTTGGAAAATTCTCAACCTGGACAGTAACATATGTCAGTCTGAAGAGGATACATTACTCCTGCTTTGAAATATTGACCTCTGAACCTTGAACCCAGTCCATCTTTGAAGGCTTGTCATTTAGCAACAGAAGGTGCTACACACATAGAACCAGCTGTTATAGAAAGCTCTGGACCTCAGCTGTCATGTAGCTATGGTCACCAAAGTGTACACACTGTAAGCACTGTCAAATATGGTAATAAGCTATTTTCACCTATTCAACGATTATATTTTTAAAATCTGATGACACCATCCCAAAAAAAACCAGGGTGGATCCAAAATTCTACACTACCAACTTCTAATTATGAGAAATATACCAATATATTTAAAAACTACAACTCCCACTATAGAGGGGCCCCAGAACCTGTTACAAAGCTTGTGCACTTGTAGTTCTTCTGGGGAGGGTGGAGGGACATGTTCGACTCCTGTGTTTCTGCTGTCTGCCGTGAGTGGGCTTCATTCCATTTCAGATTGCCGCCGCCCGCCGGCCGGCCGAGCAAACAGTACATGAGACGAATACATGAAACTGTATTTTATTATTATTAATATCTTCATTGTTTACATCCTCAAATACAACGTTAGACAAAAACATCAATATTACGAATATTATGTATTTTTTATCGTCTTATCCGCCGAGCGGCACGTACCACGTCACTTCCGGAGTATTGCGCGGATTTCTTTAAACGTTATTACGGTGCATACCTTACTGGAACAAAGCTGAGCAACGTGTTGTTGCTGGTGACTCAACCACTGATTGTATATATGTACGTTGAAGCGATACTGGCGTTAAAAACCCGCTGATCGCTGTCTGATTCTGTGAATGAATGCCCGCATTGCATTGTGGGATATCGGCTTTGAATGTGTGTCAGTAGCTCGGATCATATCGTTCTGTATTACAGCATACTGTAATATTTCACTGGTAATAAGACCAAAATAATATTATTAAAATAAAGAATTGTATACTATAACATCTAAATATATGTTGCTAGATGTAGCGTTATAGTTTTAAAAATATAAATAAACAACAAAGCAATCCAGCTTCCCTGGCCGAAATAGACCGAAATAATAACATTAAAAGAAATACAAATAAACTATGACACGATCTGGTGAATAAATGTTGATTAAAACAGCGGTTATTGGGCTAAAAATACCAATAATAGCAAAGCTATACAGCTTCTCTGCCGCAGCCCGACTGGCAGAAAGAATCATGCTGTGATCAGGGAATCAGTGCGTAGACCACGGATGATGCCTGTCGTTGACTTACATAGGCATCGCATCCGTGGGCCTGTCACGGAATTTTCGGCGATTCCGTGAAACTGTCACAGATTTTGAGTTAAGGGGCCGTGTTCATTTCACGGAATTCTGTGAGACCAGGTTGCTGTGACAGTAAACTGAATATCTTTGAGTTTTGGATAAATCAATACATTTGAGAACGTTATCTTGGGCTTTGGAAAACACTGATCGACATTTTTCACCATTTTTTGACATGTCATAGACCAAACAACTAATCGATTAATCTAGAAAATAATCGACAGATTAGTCGCCAATGAAAATAATTGTTAGTTACAGCCCTACTCACACGTAGAGTTCTGCTACCTGTCCCAATCTGGGCAAATCCTGACTCAGTATTGGGTTTTGGGCTGGGTTTGGGTAATTTTGTTGCGTTGTCTTAATGTAATTCTTAAGACATTTCTCAATGCCCAGTTGGAAGGGGGAAGGACAAAGACAATGAAGCCAATGTGTAGCATTTTCCTGGTCGGCTTACAGTCAGCATTGGGTAAAATTATAATAGAAATACAACTTTTGAGTCGGGTTTGAATGGCAAATTTGGCAGTTGGGTTCAGTCAGGTTGGGATGTTAAGATAAAAACCAGATGAGATAAAAAAAAAGAAAAAAAGATTGGTCAACCAGAGATTACAGGGGGTAGTACTGTATGCGTCCAAAAGGGCTAAAAATCCATATTAACTGCTGTGTTTGTGCGGCGGGCTTTTTGACATAAAGTCACCCAAGCCCAGACAACCCTAATGACATCTTCAGGGATTATCTCTCAGAAGCCACAGGATGATTCTCCCCTACAGCTACAAAAGACAATATGACTACATATATGACTGTTTTCTTAGGCTGAGAGGTATTCCCCATGTCTACTAAACTGACCTGTAGAGTAAGTGTAAAATCGTTGGAGTTCTTCTTTAATTCCAGCTGGTCTTGGCATTAAGGAACTGATGATAACCAGGGTAAAAAAAAAAAAAAAAAATACATGAACCTACGCCAGCAGCAGTAATGAATTGCAAATTCAGACTGCAGCTGGCTGGCATTGCCACCAAACCAAGCGCTTTGGCAGGTGAGCAACCATCATCCTGAGGCCCTTTTCTACTCCAAAAATATGTTTTGACTTGAAGGAAAAAAAATGGTGTCTGCTAGGTAGTGAAATAAATGTGTCACTTTAGCCTGAGTACAATAGTTATTTTTCTTCTCTGTGTATAACAATGACTCCTTTACTTTTACGAAATTACATTTCAGCATTTTAAAGTCAGTATTCTAGGTTGAAGTGCCTTGAGGCCTGACAGTGAAACCCATTAAAGCAGCTCCTTACTTCTCTTTGCCTATTGCAGGAGCAGAATCAAGGAAGACGCAGAAGAAGCATTTGCTGACAATAGATTCTAAATGTTAAAATATGCAGTTATTTAATATTTAGTCGAAGCACACTTTGTTTTGAGAAAGAAAAAAAGTAGCAATTTGGGGTTTCTCAATAATTTAGCCAATCTAGATTTAGGATTTTTCTTTCCATGTACTAGATATACTCATCCTAAATGAAAGCTCAAAATACAACCTCAGTATAGCGCCATATCTGTTTCCATGCCATAAGCAAATGTTACCCAGGAACACATACTCTACTCTAGACACACTTGTGGTCAGCCGATCCCTTTGAATATTAAGACCCATTCTGAGGCAAGCCACAAGTTGTCATATCTACATTGATGTAGCCAATGAAAGGCCGGGTACAAGGTCCCTGTGGGCCGGTAGAGGACGTGAAGGTAATAGGCAATTAGGTGGCAGACAGGGGGTTGTGATGTGGGGGTGACACAGCCTGAGACTTCTGGTTTTGTTGGCAGCAGGTGGATGAAGCCTGCAACACGTATCTGTCACTTGTACTGGCAGGAGTGCCATGTTAGTGCATCAATCAATGCCAGAGCCTAGGAAGTAGACACCAGCCCAGATACAATGTGGCCTTTAATACCAGTCTGTGTGTGTGTGTGTGTGTGTGTGTGTGTGTGTGTGTGTGTGTTTTAAGATGATCTCCAGCCTTCTCTTCCAGTCTTAAGGTAAGAGGTAACAGACCGAGAGAGGGTGAGAAAAGAGCAATGTGGGAGTGTAGACAGCGAGGCGGAGGATTGTGAGTACTAACAGTTTATACATCTGCTGATCCAGGTTCAGATGGCTTACATTCTAGGCAGCAGTGGACAATTATCAACAAGAAAGTTGACTAAGAGGTTGGAGATGGAAAGTTTACACTAGAGCCCTGCGCTGGACTGCTTTCTTAATTCCGCTCCTGCCCATCAACAGATTGACCGGTGATTTTGTGTTTTCTCCCGTCCCACAGTGGAAAACACGTTATTGCACTGTGTAGTATTAAAAATATGCATACCCGTCGATAATAACTAGCGAAATTGCGTTCTAGAAATCCACCTGCCCTAAAGTCTGCTGCACATCACGTTATTGCTCTGCTGACGAGGCAGTTTCTCATTCAGACCGTCTGTGAGACAAAGATCCCCATTTGGGGGTCTGATCTCTGGATGAGACAAAGTCTAAGGAAGTGGCTGAACGCTGCTCTTCATCGGGGGTGGAAAACCCAAACTACGGCAGAAATACATGGAGCACGGATGCAGCGCAACACCACCGCCACAGCATGGCTGCAGCAGAGCACATCCATTATTATTAGCTTCAAGCTATAGTGCGTAGTTTCTGTCTCCACCCATGAGGAATTCTAAGTAATGAAAACAAAACCTACAGCGCATCCACATGATACAAGCCTTACGTGATTGCGCCACCATGCCCACCGCTCCTCCACACAGTTGCTATAGTTTCCAAGGAGGACACAGAGGATTAAAAAAACATGATGGACTCTTCAGAAGAGGTAATTATCTTCACTTGATTTTTTTGCGCCGTCGCCGGACGACACCGGTTTCTGAACTTGGCCATACTGAGAGTTTTGTGGAGCTGATAGTCTTAATTAACTTTGTATCAACTCATTTGGCAATGGCTTGAATGTAACGGACGTTCATTAATATAAAAAAGTTACCCACTAAAGCTTTAAAGCTGCATTGACCACGAAAGCCGAACACAACGAAAAGAGGGTGGGCAATGGGCGACTGTAGGGGCGAGCTTTAGGCTGCCCACCCAATCAGAAGTTAGAAACGGTGATGGTATTATCTGTGCCATTTGCTGAACACATTTTCTTAACTTTTGATTGGGTGGGTAAGTCACACGTTTGGGTGGGCTGATCCCACCCCTGCCTATAGCTACTGCCGTCCTTGTCTGCCGTACATGCAGATGAATGGCGCCAGTATCCGGAGTTCCACGTTTACCAGCCAGTAAATCTCCACTGGATGACTTGCTTCAGAAGAGAAAATTTGTGACTTTCCCTCTTTAGCGTTTAGCTTAGCGACGCGCCATTTAACTCATAAACAACACTGGCTTGGCCGCGTCATCCTGCCTCGCTCAAAACCTCTCGTCAAAAATCGTCACATCCGGTTACAAAAAACTAAGATGGAGATGCTCGTATTTGCCAAACTTGAGGCATTAAAATGGCAGCCCACACACCAATGGGTAACATCACGGATGCTATGTCCACTAATATTATGTCTATGATTTTAATGCACTGTAACAGATTTGATTGGATCCCTCAGGTTGACACAGGAGAAAGGGGCGGGGCCGAGAGCCCCAGGAAGGAAGAGTTTTGGCAGTTGTTCAACTGGAAGCTCCGTGTGCGCTTATTATTTTTTCTTATAAAACCTAGTTAGGCGAACCTATTAACAGCCGGTTACAGCACTGATCAGGAGCAGCGCTGCTAAATCCCGGAACCCGCTGTCTATTTTTGGACCGCCCACTCCCACCAGCAGCCACAATGTACATATGGACAGGTGCCAATTGTTTTAAGATATAATTGGATATATGTGAACCTATGAGCACAGAGGAACTCTGTGGAAATTACAAGCACCGAAAGATCCTAGATAAATCTATCTCTATGTGTGTAATGTAGGGCAACTGTACTAAAAGTATGACTCACCGCTGCTGCACTGATACAACTGTGATTTTGTGATCTTGTCACATTGTATTTTGAAACATCTATGTCCTCCCTATTCTGTACCTCTTTTGTAATGTCGCTGCGGCAATTACGCAGGTCAAATTCCTTGCCAAAATTTAAAAGGGCATACTGTAGCTTTTCCCTCTCTTCGCCTTAATCCAACAACTGCTTAATAATGGAAGAGGTTAAAAAAAAGAAAAAAATCAGTGCAATGAATCCAGTGTAGGAAATGAATTCAAAGCATCCAAGAACTAGAGCACCTGTGTATTCAAGTTCAGTTGAGTGTGCCTCAAAATAAGCCTTAAACCTCAATATAATAGCTAATAAAATAGCTCCGCGATAAGCATCCCCATCCAGAGTCATGACGAATGCTGCAAGTTTCTCTGCAGGACTTGATTAGGCTGGTGAAGAGATGAAGGGGGGCCATTTTGGGACCCCCCCTCCACCACCACCACCACCACCCTACCCAATGACATTTTCGCCGCAGGGCCAGAACCAGACCAAATCATCCACACATTAACGCCCGCTATTAGTCCTGTGATTAGGATGAGGAATGGTCTAATGAGCGAGTCTGTGTGCTCTGTAAGTGTGTGTGTGTGTGTGTGTGTGTGTGTGTGTGTGTGTGTGTGTGTGTGTGTGTGTGTGTGTGGCCTAATGAGCAGCGCTGGAGCCCTAAGACAGCCTTGATTGACAAGAGGGTGAGATTCCAGAAGAGGTTTGGGAGTGTCATCAGTAGAGTGATAGGAGGTTGATGTCCCATTCATGCACCCACGCGGGGGTGTACGCTGCATGTACACCAGGGCTGTGCAATTAACCAAATTTGAATCGCGATTACGATTTTGGCTCCTAATGACCACAAAAACAAAATAATTCGAGAAAAACGATAATTTTGCACGTTATGTTTTGCAAGTAAACTCTTATTATTCTATATTTTCTATTTTGCCTTGTGTTCTGAGTGAAAAATAAAGTGTTCAAATGGGAAAAGTATTAAGGGAAATTTCACAGTACTAGGTGTTTTCGCTGTTGATCTGATCTGCTGAAGTTCAATAATCGCGACGTCTTTCCAAAAGTCAATCAGTAATCGTGTTAAATAATCGTGATTTCAATATTGACCCAAATAATCGTGATTATGATTGTTTCCATAATCTAGCAGCCCTAATGTCAACACACATGCACGCACACACACACACACACACACACACACACACACACACACACACACCCATGGGATCATTGCTCAGTTTGCCTGCAATCTTCTCTGAGTTGTTGAGGGAGGGAGCTAATGACATAATTACGGTGTGTATTTAAATGAAAGCAATGCAGGTGGTGGAGGTGAGAATGAACACACAGAATGGACTGCTGGGTGGGTATAAAAATGGTTATGATTTATTTAAACAATGTGTGCACTGGAAAATTCAATCTGTGCTAATTAAACTCTAATGGAGACTGATGGAAGATAAGGGGAGTGGAATATGGAACTTTTTTTGGGGGGTGGTGTTGGATAATATGTGAGTGTATAGAAGAAAGGGAGAGGGAGGATGACAGATGGAGCTAGTGAATCAGGGAGTTGTGTGTTTGCGTCGCAATGAGGGAGTGAGTGATAGTCCTCGTATGCGAGTGTAGCTATGCACTGCAGTCCTTTCGTACGAATCGTGCAGTTGGGAAATTGCATATAAATCTGTCTGAGTCCAAAGATGTCTGGCTGGGGAAAGCCAAAACACAGAGACACAGTCTAAGCAGCATACCAACTGTGGATCGGCTTGTCCATGACCTACATTCCACTGCTGTGTAGGAATTCAATCCACCTGCATGATCACCAGTTATATAAAGTAGCACGACAGCGGAGCGGAAGTCCAATATGTTAAGATAAGGTAAATTCATACAGCTAAATTTCCTGCAACCAAGCCCGATTAATCATTAGAAGCAAGATATGACTGGTCATTGTGATAACTTATTACAAAGTTTCAGCTTTTAGATAAGCCTTTATGAATGTAAAAACTGTGACTTCTGTTTTAATTTCTGCACTGACTTAGTATGTAAGGATACAAATATGGGCTCTTTCATGGCAAGATGTGAATGTCTGAATATGATGTTAATACTCTGATATTTAAAGCCCTCTGACACTCCAACATGACGGCCGACCGTCGGCAGAAAAGGCAGTCGGACTGATCAGTCGGGTCCCCTAGGTCCAAAAAGTGCCTCAGAACACACCGAAGCAACGCCATCTTGAGCGTAAGTTCTGCGCGTCTGTGTATCTCCAGCTGATAATAATGGTGGCTTGTTCAAAATACAATCTCGTATTTTGCGAAAATAGTTCACTGAAACTTGTTTCTGAAAACATTTTAAGCGAGAAATAGGCCATACAGTTGCTGAATCTGTCTTCATTTCAGATCGACAAAGGTCAGTTTAAAAGATTTTCGTCAGTTTTTTAACGCCACCTGTCACTGTGTTGGTTTTGCCAGTTCACAAGATCTTTTTGGCTAATAAACTGAGGCAAGTATTTTATTTAACGTTGAACAAAGTGTAAAGACAGTGAGCTTCTGACAATAAGACTTTTTTTCAATACCGTGTCGTATAGGTGAATACGGAAGCCCTGAGAGGAAAGTAGTGAGATCTTTTTTTCTAGTGATGTAGTTTCTATGTCTGATCTATTTTTTTTTTTTTTCGTATAGGCTTTAGGAACCAAGAACAGGTCCAACCAAAGTTTTTCCAGGGATCATTTTTCAAAGTTTCACAAAAAAAGGTTTGGCAGGTAATATTATTCACCTGTTTTCACAGATGGAAAAAAAGAGTTTTTGGTCAAAACGTTTTTACCCACACCTGTTCTTAACAGAGTAGAAGAAGTAGGGGCTGCTAACTGAAAACAAAACAAGTCGCTTTGACCATTTTACCCGTCTCTGATAGAAAAATAGCGAGAGGTCTCCAGGAATTTTGTTCAATTGGGCAAGTCTTAATTGTTCATTCATGTTAGCTAGTATTGGCCATGTTTCTGTCCAGAGACGAAGCTAAATAAATGTAGGCTAATCTCCGGGAAGACGCCGACAGTGTAAACAGCTGGTCAGTCATGTCAGTTAAATGTTTGCTACGTAAGAACTTATTCAGCAAAGGCATTTCAACATGGTTTTGAGGAAGTTGTATCAGATTCTGCCGTTTTCAACTTTCCTACAGCTTTTCTAATGCAATACTTCAAAATGCCCCCAAAATATGTGAATGGAAACATTGCTATTATGTCTTGTGATTGGGCCAAAGTGGATGCACATATACGGATACTGACAAGGGGCACGGACACACACACAGTGAAGCAGTCTTGCAGTCTGCAACCAATGTCACACACTGTACGCGTACAACCACTAATAACTATGTGGTTAAGTTCCATCACACTACCAATGCTCACATACCAGAAAATATATCCTCACATTGTGTAATAAGTGGTCTGCTCCGGATTAAAATGCAATTCAGTCCAGATTGAGTGTGTAGCACAACATTAGCTCGGGCAACTCCTGTCCTTTGATCCACTATCCAAAATAATATGATGTCGGATGACTATATAAGCCTTTGTCCATTTTAATGATGAAAACAAAGCAATTTTGAACCATTAAGGCTGCCAGCTAAGTGGCTTACACTATAGGAAGACATCAAGACTGGATCAGATTTAAATCTTACACACCAAACATTTGCATTTGTTGTGCAGAGTAAGAGATTAAACATCTGGGCCCCACACACTACCAGATTGTCTTTGTTATCCCCCAAACTTGTACTGACGTCGCTCACGATGTAGTCTGGATCAATGGAAGTATATTTCCTCCCTCATTACGCTCTCTGTGTGTTGCTGTTCTCAAACTTCGAGCTAGCAAGCTGCACACTGAAAATGGAAAGTTTTGAAGAGAAATTGGATCGTGCAACAAGGCAGCCCTGCTTGGTTCTTTGGTTGAATGATTGTAAAGATTTATAAAGCATATGTTTATGCCATTTACTCTGTACCTGGGACATTCTGGGACTGATTGGTGGGATTGCTATGGACGAAGTACACACGGCGATACACTGGTACGAGCAAATTACGTAACCATGTGTCCAGCTAATTTGTATAGCTCAAGTGACTGTACAGTGTGAACAGTTATCTTCATTTAATATTGTATGTGGCATCTGCACGGTGCAAATGTTCCACCAAAACAAGTTCCTTTTGCAGAGCCATTGTCGCTGTGTCCGAAGACGATTGTGAAAGGTTAAAAGAAATGCAAACAACTCAGAGCATTTTATTCTCTTGTTACAGAATGCATCTGGGGTGCAGCCAAATCTTCCTCCACAGCGCTGTGGAGATCTGGCAATGCGCGACTTCTCACACTGGCGTAAGGCAATGGTCAGCCATCTTTAGCAGCCTGGCTTTAGTTTACGATCAAAGAAATGCATTTGTCTCCAGAGGAAGCCACAAGTGTTGTGATTTTGTGAGTGTTCTGGGATCCAGAGTCTGGTTAAGGAGCTGTGTGAGAGGCCAGTTAGGTCTGCACTCACTTGGCACTCGGTTGATGGCTCTCAGAGGTCTCAGCACGCGAACCGTCCTCACCGCTGAAAAACTGACGTTCTGCAAGTTGAGGGAGTACTCCAACATCCTGCAACATGTGGAGAGAAAGATGTGTAAGTACAGCGATAACAAAACACAAATACTGTAATTGCTATCACAGCTCACACTGCAGAGCCTGCTTTATCATCTGGGAATAAAAAAACAGAAAATGTAAAGGCAATATTATGTAGCCAATTATATATTGCATGTATTACATGCTTTCCCACTCTCTCAAGTGGTAATTAATCCTCTAATGTCCTGAATCCCATTTACATTCTTGCCTTTAGCGATGGCTGCAGTACATGTGTTCTGGCAAACAATATGCTTTCATTCCAAATGCAGCTAATGGACCAGCAAGTTAGAAAAACACTTAAACTGCAGTGTGTGTGTTTGTGCTTGTATATGAAGCGCAGCCTACACGCAATGTTTGCATGCCTGAGAAACACTCATATATTCACATGCACCCTCGCACAATCAACCTTCAAAGGCGCGGACAGCATACATCTTTTGGAAGACGTCAAGAGCGGGTGAATCACTCGTCATTGAGAAGATAATATGGCGTCCACGGTACATAAAAGAGCAGCATCAGATCAAGTCCGCTTGTAACCTTGGGACGGCACACTCTTAACACTCTCCAGCAGCTCTTTAGAGGCTCTTTCTGGCTGTGATGGGAGGTTAGAAGGACAGCGCTAGCAAAGAGAAACTGTGGAATGCTTGACATTTATTTTCTTCTTCATCAGAGTTTATCGTCATCTCGTCTCCCACTCACTCTCTCTCCGTGTGTGTGTGTGTGTGTGTGTGTGTGTGTGTGTGTGGAGCAGATGCTGAGCACATGTGCAGCTTGAAGGGGCGTGCAGATGAAGGAATTCCCTCCTCGCACCGGCTCCAAGTCTGTCTGTCGGACAAATTTGCAACACATGTCGGACGGTCTATGTGTGTGTGTGTGTGTGTGTGTGTGTGTGTGTGTGTGTGTGTGCCTGTTGGTCACCTGAAGTGCAAGAAACTCCCTTAATTAATGTGTGTGTTTGAGATGTCCCAGTACGAGCTTTTTCTGGTTTGTCACACACACACACACACACACACACACACACACACACACACACACACACACATACAGTACCCTGAACTTGACAGATGGCCTGTGAGCCACAAAGACAAGGTAAATGAGTAAACAGTTAACAGAACGGCAAAGCGCCATCCCATCACCAGCTGAGACACGGTATCTGGTAGTCCCTGGGAACATCGGCAGCTGTGTAATGTTCTGTAATGGCCGCCGTGGACATTCAGGTCAAAAGGAATCAAGTGGCACTTTTATGAAAGAGTGACTTGCAACTTTTGGAGTTTATGGTTGCATTGGCGCTGCGCTAAGCTTAACGCTAAAGATGTTTCACCCTTCTGAAGCGAGTCATCCAGTGGAAATGTACCTGCTGGTAAACGCCGACCTGGTACTGCCACCATTCATCCGTATGTAAAGCAGTTCAGAAAATCAGCACATTTTCCCATTAAGTTACAAGCTAATGCTACTAGTTGCTAGCTAGCTTGGTTGGCAGAACGCTGAAAAAGACAATTTTATGCGACTCAAATGTTCCAATTATCTCTGATGAAGTGAAAACACACAGCACGAGCGAAAAAGTTTGAGATAAAACAGACAACACCCAAAAATTAAGATTATTTTATGGGGCATTTTAGGCCTTTATTTCGACAGGACAGCTGAAGACATGAAAGGGGAGAGAGGGAGAATGACATGCAGCAAAGGGCCGCAGGCCGGAGTAAAACCCAGGCCCGCTGCGTCGAGGAGCAAACCTCTATACATGGGCGCCCGCTCTACCAACTTAGCTATCCGGGCGCCCATCATGCTGTCTTAAAGAAGACTTGAAACTACTGTAGCGAGTAAGACGATAAACTCATTATGAAAATGTTTATTGAGGTAATAAATCAAGTGAGAGGTAGGGTCATTTCCCAAAGACTTCTATAGAAACACACTTCTTTTTGCAATCAGTGGAGTCATCCCCTGCTGGAAATGTGACAGAATGCAGGTTTAAGGCACTTCCACAATGGCTTCACTTTGCAGGCCTGGAAACTTTGTCCATTATTTTTAGTTCAGTCTGTTGTTGGTGCCACAACTTTATAGATATAGTTGTGTATTCAGAAACTGTGCCTTTAAACAAGCCGTCAGGACTTACGGACAGTTGTGATGTCACAACTATACTATATATAGGTAGTAAATGTCACTACAGTGCCGTTACCTTCATTCCCTGGCTGCAATGACGGTCCAGAGACTCAGAGAGCTGACAGATGGAGAAGACCCGGAAAAGCTGACCAAGCAGAGCAGACTGGGCTTTTTCGAAAGGGGGGCTAAAGCTTGATTTACGGTTCTGCGGAGGCTCCACGCAGAGCTTTCACCGTAGCCTACGGAAGTGGCCTGATGTTTATACTTGCGCGTTGGTGTGTGCGTTGAGCCGGCATGTGTGTGTGTGGGGAGTGGGTGATAGAGCGAGGGAGAAAGTGAGAGAGTGACGGCGATTAGCTTCGGAGCGAGTACCGACTCTAGAGTCATAGTGAGAGAAACAAAGTGTCTCCCGTGTGCTTTCTGACATCGGTGGGAAAAATGTAGCAGGAAAAGTTAACCCTCTCCTTGATTTCATGTTGTTTATGGAGAAGGAGAACCAGGAAGTGAGTCGGGGGAAATGCAACGCTACCAAGCCACAACCGAGCGACGTACATCGCCGCGACGTGTAGTTACATTTTTCGAAAGGTGCACGTCAGGCTACGGCGTAGGGTCCGGAGTAGGTTTGTGTCTCCACGTACCTACGTACGTAGCAACGCCGTGGATTTTACGCAAAAGTATAAATCAAGCTTTAAAGAGACAGGTGCCAAAACTGAGCATTTCAGACAGAGGGTGAATACAGGTATATTCAGAAAGACCGTATGATAAAAATGTGTTTTGAACATTAAAGCATGTAAACATTTTCTATTAACAGTAAAGTAAAAATCCAAGTATGAACCTGAAAATGAGCATAATATGGGACCATTAAATGCAAAAAACTGAGCACATGCACTTTAAGGGCATGAGCCACTATTGTATTTATTACAATATTATTATTTGTTGTCACTGTATTGTTATTGTGGCGGCGTGTTTTTGTGTGTAATATGTGATTATATGTATCGTTGTTTAGTGTGCACCGAAAACAAATTCCAAATCAACTGCGGTTGATATGGGAATAAATGATTAAATTTGGAATCATGTCAAACTATTGTGTTACCATCTCCCAGTAACCACTTCTGCTAACCTCTTCCATGATGTCAACAAGACAAATAAGTTAGGTCAAAATAACAACTCTTCCAAATAGAAAATGGCTTATATACCCACCATGTCAGACTGATAAATGATGTGACTGCAACATGGCAATTCAGTGTGATTATCAGGCTGTATGAGATGGAGAATATACAATAAATTCACCATGATTCCAGTTCTGAATAGTAAAAGCCCCTATGGGAAATGTATTGTACCATTATCAGGATACCAATGGGAAAAGTCATGTTTGAGTGTCATAGACATGCTATAAATCCCCAGAGCAATATAATACAAATATTAGGGTCATTCTTCATCAGACAGAGTTGCATAAACAAACTTCAAAGCGGATGATGAATGATGTCTGTTGAAAAATAGTCCATGCAAAAACACTTGCTTTCCCTGATGGGAGCCAGATGAAGTTTAGTGTGCTCAGTGAAAACTGACCCATCTCCCCTCATCTGGAATGAAGAAAACAGCCGAGGAGAAATGGTGTGTATCAAACAAACGATGGAAACGACAGGAAGTCGTGCACTGTTTTCGTCAGAGTCCGTGCCAGTGTTGACAATGCTGATACAGGGAAGGGCAACCGGTGGAGGAGGACTAAGAAATGAGAAGCCGGAGAGGACTGGGGGAGGCCCAACCCTGGAGGGAGTTTGCGTGAGGAGAATTCCCAAACTGACGCCCACAGAGCAGATCTACACAGCGGGATGGAGTCGAAGAATGAAAAACTGTTTTACATCTTGTCATACACACTCTTATATCTTGATATGGAGAGATCCTTACAAGGACAAACTCGCAGAAGAATATAATGAGAATCATACTGTTTAAGTCATGCAATAAAAAGCACCAAAGGACACACGCACACAAACACACACTCCTCTGGGCGTTTAGCTTCTTAGCTTGTCCTCTCTTATCGCAGAGGGTGAATGTGTGTGTTTGTGCCAAAGCAGCCAGACACATGAAGGATGGTATACACACAGCTTTTCAGCTACATCTCCTCCACAACAAAGACAACAGTAGCTTGGAACACACATACACACGAGACCCAATGCCACCCAGAAAGAGCTGTACTAGGAAAAGTATGCTAGGAAGTTGAGGAATGTAGTGTCCGATGTTTAACCCGCCCTGTCCTCACCTAACCTTTATCTGTCTGCCTTTCTGTCTGTATCTATCCATCTGTCCATCTCGGTCAGTCCACCCATCTGTCTTCCTGCAGCTACTGCACCATTATATATAAGTAGCCACCAGTCCTATATCTGACAGATGGATGAGAAGGAATGGATGACTGATAGTTGGACCAAAAGGCAAGAGTACACAAATATAAAAGATAACTCACCAGTGTATATTTGTTCATCATTTCCCTGGCCGGTTTTCCATCTTTGTATTTTAAAGCAAATCATGATGGATAGACTGAGGAAAGACAAATGGAATTGACCCGTTTTGATAGAGTCGCCTCAGTTTTCATGCTCGATTTGAGGCTATGGAGTTTGTTTTATCAGGGAAGAAAATATTTGTTAAATAATGTTGGAAATACCTTTGCTGAATAACTAATGAGGAGAGCTGGGGCATTCTCACTGCACAGCAAGTTGACAAATGGCTTTGGGTACCCCGTGATGTTTTCAGTATCATGGTGGCAAAATATGCGTAAAACTAACTTGATACACATCCACTGCTATACCCATTAATCATTCCACGTAGAGGGCTGATAATTACATGGCTATTTATATAGTTTGTTGCACAGAGTAAGAGGATTGATGTGAATTTGATACCGACATAGGTCAAAGATGTGTTTAGCGTGGCATAGCGTTAGGAAGGGAGAAATTGCTAGCCTAGCATAATCAAGGCTGGAAAGAAAAACACCTTTTTCGACAATTTGAGAGCTCAAAAAATAACAGAGATTATTTTAGTATTTTGGGTAGCAAATCTACTCTCATTAGGGCCCAAGCGCCGACTAACGTTGGCTGGCGAAGGGCCTATCGAAAACTCACCAAAATGTGCACACGCTTCAGGACTGGTGAAAAATTAGATATTTTGAGCGTTAAGTGGTGAACGAGATAGTTGTTGTAACTCGAGTGTACTTTGGCCAATCTGCCTGAAATTTCTCATGATTGACAAAAGTCCAGGCCTGAGGACATCTACTGTACATGTCAATACTGAAGCATAGTCATAGCGCCCCCTGCTGGCAACAAGAAGTCAGCCTTATATGAAAAACATCATCCGTTTTACATAAAACTTACAATATGTGGTCTAAACTTGATTACTGAGCCGCCCCCTAACATTTAGCCACACCCCTGGACTTGCAGATCTGCCTTAAAAGGGCCAAAAAAGAACAAACACTAGCTTAATAGGCTACTCTGTGTATCTAGTACAGGGTACAGGGGTGAATACAGGTTTATTTAGACACACAGTATGAGAAAAATAATGTTTTTTTTTGTTAACATGTTCTAATAGAACCCCAATTACAAGTATGAACCTGAAAATGAGCATAATATGGGACCTTTAAAGCTGTGGTAGGCACTATATTTTTGGCATTGTTGCCCAAAAATTCCATAATAATATTTTAGCATATTGTTAATTCACAGGATGTGAGAGAAAAATCTGCACCCCCTCTTGGCTCTGTTGTCATAGTTAGATAATCAAGCCATGACGGGAGACTTTGGTCAATCACGGGTCATTTCAGAGAGAGAGAGAGAGAGGGAGAGAGAGAGATTTAGAGCGTTCCTATTGGCTGGTTGGCACATGCATTGCCTGTGTGACAAAGACGGGAGAGGGAGAGGTTTCACTCTACTTCAAATGTTGGCGTTTCATTGTATTCTACCCACTGCTGCTTTACTGTAATTCCGAAATGTGCAAACCATAGTGAGAAAGATATATTTGTTTGTCAAGATTGCTTCTTACAGAAGAATGATCAAATTTTGAAGTGTGCTTGGAGCTCTTTGACCATATTAAACATTTGCATACAACACACTGATATCCTGGATTGAAATCACATATCCATGAAATATTGAGTCATAATAATAAATATTGAGAAATGCATTTAGGTAGCAGTTATTTGATTGATCCACAGTCAAAGGGCTGCATCACCTGTTTATCCCCACTGTTATTATTACATTAGGTAATGGCTTTGTTATTAGATTATTGGACTATACCGCTTTACCACTGTAGCTGCACATTCCTCCTTCATAATCGGTCTTGTCACTTATCACTCATTATGAACTAACCAGTCATCTGTCCTCTCTGCTAAAAGACCTTTAGTCACACAACATTGTTAGCATTCTATTCGCCTCCACATCAGTGACAAGCTGTCACACTAGGTGTCCATCAGCAAATTAATTGTGAGTGATGGATAGCTCTTTGTGTGTGTGTTTGTGTGTGTAGTATTGTTGAAGTGCAATTGCTACAGTGTGTGCTCCATAAAAATAACTCATACCTTTATGTAACAACACACATTCACCCTCCGCCTGAGACGCTCTGTTGGAGCGCCTGTCTCTTTAAGCCCCCCTCCCGATAAAAAACCCAGTCTGCTCTGATTGGTCAGCGTTTCCAGATCTCCGGAGTCTCCGCACTTGTGCTCTGCTGTCTGCCTATGTACAGTCCGGAATATATAGCTGAATCATAAATCGCCAATATAGGCTTCTAAACCAAATAATACACAATCTGACGAATGTTCCAGCAGTAATGTTGTCCTAAATTGGGGAGAAATTAACAACATTGCAGATGTTGAGATTACAGCTTTCCCCGACTTAGCATGTAGCTTCTGGCAGGGTATGTAGCCTAAACACTGCAGTAGTGCCTGCCTGGAGCAGATGACCATATATATAAAATCGGCTCGGAGCCGAGAGTAGAACAAATAGTTGAAACCAGAATGGGCATTTCTTTAAAGCTGTAGTGCGTAGTTTCTGTCACCCCCATCAGGAATTCTAAGAAATGACAACAACACTGTCGGCGCATCCACATGATACAAGCCTTCCATGACCGCGCACCACCCCCCCCTTCCATGCAGTTGCTAGTAGCCAAGGAGGACACGGAGGATTAAAAGAACATGACGGACTCTTCAGAAGAGGTCATTATCTTCACTCGAGTTTCTGCGCGGGAAAGTCGGCGGACGCCACAATCTCCTGAACACAGCCATGCTGAGAAATACAGAGAGAGTTGTGTGGAGCTGATAGTCTTAATTAGCTTTGTAGCAACTCATTTATCAATGGCTTGAATGTAACGGACGTTCGTTAATATCAATAAGTTACACACTAAAGCTTTAACCCTCGCGTTGTCTTCCCATCGACCATGAAAATTCGGGTAAAAGTTGACAATGAACTTGTTTTGGCGTTTTTTTCGATTGCTTTTGACGTTTTTTTAAAAGTTTTTGTCAATGTCAACACTTTTTTGTTAAAGATCATGTTCAAGAAACCTAATGTAGATGACATTATACCTAATGTTTGAGGTAAAAAAAAGCAGAAATTATGAATTATTTGACTAATAGTTAAGATTTGGTTGAAAGAAACCCATATATCTTTTATAAAAAAACTTTGAAAACGGGTCAAATGTGACCCGGGTAAAACACAAGGGTTAAATATGTTCACCTCATTATTTTAAGCTTCGGCCATGTATAACATCAACATCCAACATTGTAACATTGGCATGAAATGACAGAAACGCATAATAGGTCTCCTTTAATCAAAACGTCCAATTCATGTCACTGCATGAACACCAGCTAATGATGAGAGTCTGATAATATTAAAGTGAGTGCTTGAGTATCATTAAGGAGAAGTGGAGAGAGGAAAAACCACAGAGAAGAGACAGATGGAGTGTTTTCATGCTGAATCAGATTGAAAGCCTTTCATCAGCAACACGTTCTGCCATCAACCCACTCTGCTGCTTATCTAACCCAAATGTTAACCAACTTTTTCTTCACAGTCATGGCGGATTACTGAATATCTCTCTTTCCCTTGCAACAATTGCACACTGTGAGGGAATTCTCCTTCTTCTTGGCCCCAAGCAGAAAAGTCAAAGGTCTTGGCTCCAGAACCGCACTCCTACATTGGCATTAAGTGTGTTGCTCATGGATACTTCAGAGTCGGCATGTCCACAGGGGAAATCTAACTACTAGACCCCGTGGTTGCATCCTTTTCCATGTTCTGTTAAAAGTCTGATTGGCAATGAGTAAGTTAGCTTAAAACGAATAAAAACATAAGACACCAGAAAAGGCAGCACGCATTGAATAATACATGACAGCAATAAAGTTATATGCTCAATACAGTATCATTCCCTCCAGGAAAGTCATTATTTTGGTTCTAGCAAACTATGTAAACACAAAATGTTTGCAAAATGTGACTGTGTCTGCATATAAAATAGTCCCAAATGTTCCCAGGTCAAACATAATCAAACTTAACAAACCAGTTTCCTTGTGAATGTGCCTGAGGGACTTTCTTTCTCTTATCAAACAATACAATTATTACTTATTGTTTGATAACTGCAGAGCTTGGTATCCCGCTAATACCTTGGCCACTTGTAATCATTCAAAAAACACAAACTTGTGATTAAGCTAAGTGCTCTTTAAAGCTATTGGTAAAGATTATAAAAAAACTTGTTTTCATGTTCCTCTTTCTCCTCCTGGTGCTGTTAATGGCATAAGGAAAACAACCAATCAGAGCCGAGGAGTCTCTAAAGCAGCGCCAATGACTCCTCCTGAACTGCTGTCAAACTGTTAAACACTAGGCAGCGCTGATCAAATACTATATGTATCAAGATTCTGTTGCAATGCATTGCCTATTCAGAAACATATCTTAGGCTACATTTACATTGCTACGTTTTGGTTAAAAAACGAATACCTTTTTCTACGTTTACACCTCGCATTAGCACTGCTCTGGTATTACAGAGCGTCTAAACCGGAGACATTTCACTTCAGAGCCCTTTTTGGTTTGGAATCTGCAGGGTTGTGTTGCAGTCTCAATGGCCACAAACGGAGACATTTAGCAACACCGACACTGACTCCAACTTATCGGTCGTGACGTCTCGTTCTCTGAGACTAAGCTACTAACGTTACCATGGCAACCACCAGCAACGGGCAGAGTATACATTCTGCTTCCTGTTTACCCCGGTACGTGCATGCCCGGTATACAAGAAAGTTGATGAGATATGCAGTTTGGGCGTGTTAGTTTAAACGGAGATTAGTTCTTCTACTGGAGCTAAAAACACTAGTGTGCACGGAGTTCGCTTTTGGCTCAAAACTCGGCTTAAAAACCAAAAACTAGCAATGCAAATGTTGCCTTAGTGTACTGTTTAGCTTTAAAATGGGAAAGCTTGCTCCGGCCCGTAGGCCGGTGGGCAGTGGTTGGTTTTGGCTCGACTTGGTCACAAACTTTCTCATTTTACAGCTAAGCAGTTCATTAAGATATGTTCCTGAAAACATTTAAAGCGAGCAATAGGCAATCATGAACCTTGATTCCTGTTTGACTGCAGTTCACGAGCAGTCATTGACACTGCGTTAGACTGTGCAGCTCTGATTGGTTGTTTGGCTTCGGACATGGTGGAAAGTTGCAAATGCCATAATCTGTCTCAAGTGTCAACTGTCAGGACATAGTGACAGTTTCAGCAAATATACATTTTAAACTATCAATGTCAACCTTAATGTTAGTAATACTACAACATGAGACAACCACTGAAACTACTTAGTCTTTTCGGCTTTCATAATAATCTAATATCATGATGATGCTAAGTGAGAGTAGTATATCCTCCAGCCAATCATAAGCAAGGGCTCTCTACTGTGAAATACTGTGTAAAAACAGAAAGAAGCTTACAAAATACACATTGACATGATGATTTCCATGATTCTCATGTGTTATTAGCTTCTACAGACACTACAAAGCCTGAAATGGAAGCACATTTAAAAAAAAAAAAACTATTCTGTAGTCCTTTTCTTTCCTGAAGCTGCAGAGGCCAATTTTGTAAATTACAGGCTTCAACTCTAAGCCTCAATAGCCACAAATCCTGAAACGTGATGTCAGTACTTTGCAGAGATTATAATTTACTTTTTTCCAAATCCTGTCAGTAATCACAATACCAAAGTAGGAAGCGAGGGCGTCATTCTCACTGGAACGGTGAACCCCCAGTTTCAGTTTGATTTACTCTAAAATCTTTCTAAACAGTGGCATCTGACTATCAAGCTGCAAAATCCACAGGAGAAAAGGTTGATATTTTTAATTACTACGCTGTGCTCACAGCAATAAAGATTTACAAGCAGTTGTGTGTATTCACTTTCTGTGCACGGAGAGGGTTGCCCACTAATGACTCATGAAAGCAGGATTTCATTTGGGAACCCAAGGCAAATCAACAGAGGCTGCAGGATGCCCTTTTCTATTGTAATTTTGGTTAACAATACAGGCACAGTTTTACATCCAAATGCATCCTTGTAAATCTTTAAAATATTCTGCTCACACTTGCGCTTAGCCTTTCTCGTCTTTATCTTTCCTCCCTCTATCTCCCCAGCATCCCCACCCTCCCGCCTGCTCCCTCTGACTGATAATCTATGGCTGATCTGCTGACCCACTTGTAGTGGGGAGATAATATAGCTAATGGAGGAGAGCCCAGGGTGGATAAGGACACCCAGGACAAGAAAATACAGCCGTCCAGTCTGGATGCTGTACAGAGAGAGAAAGAGAGGGGGGGCTGGAGAGTGTGGGCAGGGGGAAGGCTGAGAGAGACCTACTGCAGTGGACAGTTTGTTTAATGGCCATCATTGTTCATGGATGCTATATCCTTGTCTCTGTCCTCTCTCTCTCTCTCTCTCTCACCCCTCTGGACTGCAACATCAGTCTTCCACACTACTCTCACACTCTCTCACACACACACACACACACACACACACACACACACACACACCTAACCCTAACCCTAACCCACACTTTAGAAAGTGTCAAGTATTAACACATAAAAGAGCTGCATTATGTAAACAGCTCCTGTACAGAAAATAAGTTTGGTGTTATGTTACATTACCTAACAGGTTATCCACGGAAGATTACTGTAACAATGTCCTAATTTATTCCGCCGTGCTTTTATGCTGCATCGGTTACAGAGAATGAGCTGAACAGCGGGCTGGGTCTAACGCTAGAGGTCTGCTGACCAGTTGCCGCTGGATCTAATGTTAACGGTCCGCCGACCCACTGCCGCTGGGTCTAACGTTAGCGGTCCGCTGACCCACTCATTACACACAACAACATTCCATGACTGTTCTAAAACTTAAAGGAATTTACTAATTCCATAACTTTTTCAGGTTTTCCATGGCCTTGGGAACCCTGAGAGTAACATAATATTGCTTTACATTTGATCAGCACTGCCTAATTTACAGTTTAATCAGAGTTTGGGGTTAACCCTTAGCTGCCTATGGGATGTATGGGATGCACCGGGCATAGCAGCAGCTCGACTGCAGCGCTGCAAGATGACGTACTATGAAGAGCGACAATGGTAGCTAGTAGTATAAAAAAAAAACGAAATCTGTGTAAGCAGGTAGGTTGGGGTCGATGGATGGGTCAAACAACACAAAGCTTTCACCCAAAAGACCGGGGTTTCGTGTCCTTTTCATATCCCGCGTGTCACTTAAACGTAGCCTACATTTTGTAATCCCACCCACAATCTTTTCCCAACCCTAACTGTCCCGTTCTTGTCCCGCGTATCACTTAAAGGTATATTTTTAACCCCACCCACAATCTTTCCCTAGCCCTAACTAAGTGGTTTTACCCTGCACGTTGAATAATGACCCACAGCGTAAAAAAGTGACGCCAAGGCCTCCCAACCAGTCACGTTGTACGTGACTGGCTGTAATTACAATTAGTTGTAATTAGTTGAAAGTTCCTTGCGTTTGACTGAGACACTAAAGGAGACTTTTTGCGTCAGTACCTGACCGAGCGTCCGTTTTGGACGTGAGGCTGTCTTGGTTCAGTCTGAGTTTAAGAAAGAGAGAGAGGGGCTGCTGTCTTCCTCGATCCGCTTCTATACTTGTGTCCGTATGCAGACGTACAGTCTGTAGTTCAAGCAACAGGCCTTAGGGCCAGCAGCAAACCTCCTAGTGACGAATGTTGTGTTAGACTTGGAGGTGTTTCTGCTGGCCTGTGAGGGAGATCTGGGCACTGTTAATATGGAGGGAAGTTTATCGTAGTTCATTTATACATTCTACCAACATTATTATGATACAAAGCTGGTTGAACAAAGTATCCCTTTAACGCACAGACATGAGATGGACATTGATCATCTCACTCTTGGAAAAAAAAAGCAATGAGCGTAATTCCAAAAATATTTAACAAATAAATTGCTTAATTTAGCTGAAAAAAAAAAAGTACATTCAGTTTTCTCTCTACCTGCCTTTCTAACAGTGTCCTTCCTCATTTTCAACTCATCCATTCCTCTCTCTCTCAGCCTCTCTCTCTCTCTCACTTTGTCTCCCTCTCTCCCTTCCTCTTGACGTCTCTACCACCCTCTCTCCTTTCCTCTTCCATCCTCACACCCTTTCCTTCTTCCGATGTCCCCTAAACTGGGCTGGAGCCGATCCAAAGTGTCATTAATAAATCATTAAGAGAAGAAAGGAGGAGACGTTGATGGTTAGGTCCTGTGTTTCTCTCTCAACTCCTTTAGTGCGACTCAGTCAAAGCTCTGAAATCCAAGAGGATGTGTTAAATATTTAAAGCCAGTTAAAGGTGCTAAGCTTGCATTTTAAATATCAATATATCATGGCGAAATGAAGAGTGATACTTCCTGATAATTATCTTAATTGATCAGGATCATGGTTAAGGTGATGAGTCACTCTGTGCCTGTTCTATTTTTCCTCAAATTTACAGTTAAGACCCCACTAAGGGGAGAAAAAACACATTGCATTGATGAAACATAATTCTTGTAGATTTTTTTCTTTTCATATAGTTTCTTACTTTTCTCCTCCTTAATGTGTTGACACCTGTTTATGCATATACTGAAAACAGCAGCGCAAGTGGGATGTATTCAAACTTATTGTGTATTTCCTCGCCACTGTCGCACTAAATGCTTGCTCTTGGGGGAATTACTAGAATTGTTGGGACTTTATAAATTATAGAGTGTGGTCTAGACCTAATCTATCTGTAAAGTGTCTCGAGATAACTCTTGTTATGATTTGATACTATAAATATAATGTAATTGAATTTATTTGCATACATATATATATTATTTTTTTTTTTTTGTATGGGTGAGTCATGGTGTTGGAGTAGTTAGGCTTGGGAGTGCTGTGTAAATGTATTTTGTATTTTCTGTATATTTGTCTTAAGACCGCCTCGAAAATGAGAATTTTTCTCAAGGGGTTTATCTCTCTAATAAATACTCTTAACATTATTAATACCGGAACCGGAAGGTAACGCAGTGTGAGAGTGTAGAGGGAGAGATGACAGACGGAGGAAAACAGTATTATTTCGAGACAATGCTGTACTAGTTGCTTAGTTTTTTGTTTCTTATTTGCCCCCTGGTAGCCTTTAGTCTCTAGAAATTAGCCAGCATCTACGCAAATCTACGTACCTGTGGAGGACCGCACATTTTCTACGAGTAGTAAACATTAGCTTCAGGCTAACGCCAGCTCCATGGCTACCTCCACACCTGGCGATTTCCCCACAGGATTTCGTCGTTGCTTGAAAATGCAAGCAAAGAAATTTCTGACCTTAGGGAAGAAGTTCATCAGCTCTCAGAGGACTTAAAAACCAAAGATGCCTTGTTAACAGCCTACCTGGACGTTGTTCAAAATCAATCGCTCCAAATCGCAACTCTCTCGGCGGCCTTCCAGGATACTGTACTCTGGGACCCATCCACCTGCCCACATCCATCTTCTAGTTTGACACCGACCATCAGGCCATCCTGGACTACAGTGGTTCGCGGCCGAAAGAGAGCCTCGGGTAGGGCTCCATCGCCTCCTGCCCTCAGCCTCTCCAGTCGCTTCGATGCCCTGTCGAAGCCGAATGTTCCCCCCGGTAACGGCCGATGTGGTTACCCAGGCTCGCCCTGAATCAAAGCCGACTGACCAGCTGTCGTCACGGGAAAGGACCGCTGCCTCACGGCGAAAAATTCTGAGGGATGCGGAAGTCAGACGGTGCGATGGCATCCCTTGCCTGAACCGGCCAAATGACAACGTTCCTCAAAAACAATCTCCCCCACCGAATGGTAAGCAATATTCCTCTTCTTTTCCTTGTCCATCTGAAACCGATACTGCCTGTTTTGTTCCTGCCACCGGCCATTCACGCCCCCCCACTCCTCGTCCGCTCTTCCCCCCAACCACAATAATTATTGGTGTCATATAATATCACCCGGGATATAAGTTTTTTTAATGCTGTCACACACTGCTTTCCTGGAGCTAAAGTTGCAGACATCCTGGCTAAAGCTGTGGACCTGATACCCTCACTCCCGACCCCTATTAAACGCATCGTGGTCCATTGTGGACATAACGACATGTCCTATCAGCAGAGTGAGCGCACAAAGAGAGACTTTGGTACTCTCATTGAAGCTTTAAAAAGCACTGGGAAGAAAATTTTTTATTTTGGGCCCACTTCCATCTCGAGGTCACGGAGTTTGCCTTTTTAACAGACTACTCATCCTCAACACCTGGCTCCAGCATACATGCAACATCCACAAGATAGGTTTTATTGACAATTTTAATCTGTTTTGGGAACGTGGCTCCCTGTTCAGCAGGGACGTGATTCATCCCAATAGACGTGGCAGCCAGATGCTATGTGAGAATCTGCGGCACGCTGTGCAGACCAAGACCTGGTTGCAGACCCAGACCTTAGATTGACTGTCTGCACCCCGTAAACACACGCACAAGCGCACTTCCCAGTCTCACTCTCCCATAAGCTCTCACTCCTTTACATATCATTCCAGTAAGAATCAATAATATCAGTAACCACAGGTACAGCGCTACACGCTCCTCTGTGCTTCCTTTGGAGCAGCCACCCATTCACAATCCCATAACTACGGTATCTGTCCCCCGACTGAGATCGGTAAAATCAAACGTAAACCAATGAGGTGCTATACTTAACAACCTTATTGGAATTAAAACAACCACTGCAACGATAGAACAGAATAGGAGAATCAAATGTGGACTATTAAATATTAGATCTCTGTCCTCTAAAGCAATATTGGTAAACGATTTCATATCAGATAATCAAATTGATCTATTCTGTCTTACTGAAACATGGCTGGGACATGAAGAATATGTTAGTCTAAATGAAGCCACTCCTCCCAGTCATATTAATACTCAAATTCCTCGAGGCTCAGGCCGAGGAGGGGGAGTTGCAGCCATATTTGACTCAAACCTGTTAATCAATCCTAAACCTAAACTTAATTATAACTCGTTTGAAAGTCTTGTTCTTAATCTTCAACATACGACAACGATATGGAAAACATTACAGCCAATTATATTTGTTGTTGTTTACCGAGCACCAGGCCCGTATTCTGAATTTGTATCTGAATTCTCAGAGTTTTTGTCATGTGTAGTCCTAAAATCAGATAAAATAATTATTGTAGGTGATTTTAATATCCAAATGGACGTTGACAGCAATAGCCTTAGTACTGCCTTCAACTCACTACTAGATTCAATTGGTTTCAGTCAGAGTGTGCATAAGGCCACGCACTGTTTTAACCACACACTCGACCTTGTGCTGTCATATGGCATCAAAATTGAAGATTTAATAGTATTTCCACAGAATTCTTTATTATCAGACCATTTTTTAATAACTTTCAATATATCCTTTAATGCCCACTTAAAACAAACCTTTAGAACAGCCTTTTTTCAGCTTCGTAACATTGCCAAAATTAGGAACATCCTGTCTCAAAACGATGCTGAAAAACTAGTCTATGAATTTGTTACTTCCAGGCTGGACTATTGTATTATCCCTATTATCAGGATGCTCAAATAAAACTCTTAGGACTCGCCAGCTGATCCAGAATGCTGCAGCGCGTGTTCTGACAAGAACTAAGAGGGGAGATCATATTTCTTCTGTGTTGGCTTCTCTGCATTGTCTTCCTGTGAAATACAAGATTGAATTTAAAATCCTTCCCCTGACCTACAAAGCTCTAAATGGTCAAGCACCATCATATCTTGAGCATATCTAAGAGCTCATAGTACCTTATTGTCCCACTAGAGCACTGCGCTCCCAGAATACAGAGTTACTTGTGGTTCCTAGAATCTCTAGAAGTAGAATGGGAGCCAGAGCATTTAGCTATCAGGCTCCTCTCCTAGGGAACCAGCTCCCAGTCTGGGTTCGGGAGGCAGACACTGTCACCACCTTTAAGAGTAAACTTAAAACTCTACTCTTCGATAAAGCTTATAGTTAGGGAGTGAGGAGTTGCAGCGTTCGTCTAGACCGGCAAGGGAAGGTGTGTAGCCACAGTCATGACGCACCGCCTCCCTATCTCGGCTTCTCTTCATAGAAAGCTTACTATATATAGGGTATGAGGTGTTGCAGCTTTCGCCTAGACCGGCGGGGGTGGGTGTGTAGCCACAGTCATGGCGCACCCCCACCCTATCTCTGCTTCTCCCCATAGAAAGCTTACATATACTTAGGAAGTAATGAGTCGCAGCGTTAGCCTAGACCGGTGGGGGAAGGTGTGTAGCCACAATCACAGAACACAGCCTCCCTATCTCCCCTTCTCTGTAGCTCTTAGTTATGCGGTTATAGTTCTAGACTACTGGGGTACCTCCTTCGACACACTAAGCTTCTCTCTCCTCTCTCTTTCCATCTGTGTGTATTCGTGTCACAGAAATGCTTGTTACTAACATAGCTCCGGGGAGCTTATTCCCCGGAGTCCTTATGTTCTTTTTCCGCCCAGCATCATCATCTTGGATCATGATGGCACCTACATCATGGTGGCAGCTGTCGCCGTGGTCCTGCCCTACGCCCTGCTGTGCCCTATTACACCCTGCTACGCACTGCAATGCCCGGCTTCAACTTGCTATGTCCGGCCAACACCCTTCCACGCCCTGTTACGCCCTGCTGTGCTCTACAACACCATGAACTATTATAACTATTACAATATCTTTATTGTGACTATTATTGCCATTGTTCATCATACCCCCAACCGGCACCGTCAGACACTGCCTTCTAAGAACCTGGGTCTGTCCCAGGTTTCTTCCTAAAAGGGAGTTTTTCCTTGCCACTGTTGCACTTACGCATTCATGCATGCTCTTGGGGGAATCACTGGAATTGTTGGGTCCTTGTAAATTATAGAGTGTGGTCTAGACCTACTCTATCTGTAAAGTGTCCTGAGATAATTCCTGTTATGATTTGACAGTATAAATACAATTGAATTGAAAATTGAATTGAATTGAATTAACATTATTAAAATGTTAAACAAAGGGGTGCCTTTGTGGCCTAGGGGTTAAGGCACTGACCGGTTCCTGTCATCCCCAATCTCTCTTCCCTTCTATATCTCTCTACTGTCCCTGTCCAGTAAAAGAACAATGATTAGAATTTCTATGCTATAGACCCAATCAACGTCTGGGTGGAAACCTCTGTACATACAATTTAACGGCGCTGAGCAAACGAGGGCGAGGAAAAACTGGATATACTCTCATCCATAGAAATAAAATGCATAGAAAGGCCATTTCCATTTAAATCAACGTAGCAGAATGGTCAGAGCAGCAGCCATTTTCATGTGTACCATTGCCATTGTTACATATAAACAAACAAACAAGCAGTGGAGTTGTTACGTTACGAGGCAGAGAGCCAGCCGCTAAATGAGTTAAACTAACTTAATGATTCATCCATACAAAGCACATTGCTATCGGCACCATTGACTCGGCTCGTTTTCTGTGAGCGATGTGGCGAGGGGGTAACGTTAAGGTGGAGTTAGCAAGCTAACGCTAGCCAACGAACACCGGGTGGCTGGCTTGCTGGTACCGCCGTGCTTTTATGCTGCATCGGTTACAGACAATGAGTTGACCCACTACCGCTGGGTCTAACGTTGGCGGTCCACTGACCCACTGCCGCTGGGTCTAACTGTCTCTCCTCACTCACTGCAACTCCGAGAACATCTCCCGAGTGGCGTCAGGCGGCTCTCTTTCCAGCGAGCTGCGACACAGTTTACGCCCCCACTGAAAGCGTATTGTCACTATGACAACTAACAACAATAGCCATTTTGTTGTGTACCTTTCTATCCATTTTATGTCTATGCTCTCATCTCATTCATCTAAAATGCATGTTTGATGCTTTCATACGTCAACACTTTTACTAACGTTAGGTTGGAGAACTAATTTTCCTGTTGGGCCACAGACTAAAGAAAATTACATCACACAAACTAACCGTCAGTCCGAGCCGCGGTGAGATGTCGCTGTTCATAACATTAGATTTGGTTTATAAAAGAAGCTAGCAAAGAAACAAACAAAGAAAAACAGAAAATAAGAGCAGCAGAAACGTCAGATATGTCGGACCTCCGTGTTTAACTATATATCTTTAAATGTTACAGTGATGGCTGGAAATGACAACAGAAATAAACAAGTTTACCGATTTCACATATCTCTGCACATCAAATTAACTGCCATTTTTCTACCCGGAAGTGATTTTTGTGTAAGCGCCATGTAACGGTGATTCGGTCTATTCTATTACATTGGTTCCAACCCCAGGGTTTTCGAACCCTAAAATAGGTCCTAAGAAAAATCGGAGGGGTTGCCAGATAATTCAGGACAGACAAGAATATTTCTGTTACACAATTTTTTACTTTTCGCGACATGTTTACTAGGGATATCATTGACTGTTGGTCGGTCCACCACTTTGGTCCATACTCAATTAGATGGTGTGAATTCTAGCAGTGTGCTGCAGGGGATGATTAAAGGTTTACATGGGATATTTCATCACAATAACAAGATTTAGCTTGTTTTGTTAGACTCTTTCTAGGAGAGTTATAGGTACCTTACTAACAATCACATATTTGATCCCTGTTTCTATACAAGTTACAGCAAGATGTAATTTATCCAAACTGACCCAAATGACCCCAAATGAGCATTTTCATTGGTGGTGTCTGTGCTCAAACATAAAACCGGATTACATATTGAAGGAGTCCAATCAAGCGATCAACTCGACTGCCTCAGCTTCTCTTCCTTTCTTCATCTGCCTTTCTCTGCCAATACATCATCCTTCCTCCTGTTCCCTCTCCACTCACACTCTTCCCCCTCAGTTATCCTTTCTGTCTTTACAGGAGGAATCAAGCTAGAGAGAGAGAGAGCGTGTTAAATCGGATCGATCAATGTCCTATGGATAGGATAGCCTGCTAGAGAAAGTGCTGCTACACTTTCCTATTTAGACTCCCTAAGGTATTGAATGGGGCTCCATTGCACCAATCAATAAATGAATACATACATAAATGAAAACACTCTCTCAGAACAGGACATTCAATCTAGAGCTAAGGCTAAACTTGTTTTGAACTGTTTTATTAAATGTAGTGTCTTCATATGAACAGAGTAATCTGTCCTATTTATATTTGGTTCAAAAACTCCTTAGAAATGTTCGTGTTGTAACTTTTTAGCATAATATTTTCCTCGTCATCATTTGTGATAACGTGTCAGGTCCCATTATATTTTTTGTGTCAGTTAGGGCTGAAATGCAATTATGAGTTAATGCAAATTCCTTTTAACTCCACTTATTATTTTGATGCGTGATTAACGCACGCATGTTCTGTGATTTGGGCCTTGGGCCACTCCGTAGTTTGGGAAATCAAGAAGCGATGCAGCAGTAACCTTGTGGATGGCTAGCAAAAACAAAGCTCCTAGGAAATGGATAAAGAAAAGAATCTTTTGAATGGCAAGTTCAGTTTAAAAGCACTTCCAGATGGTTCCTCTCGACAAGACTAAAGTTATTTGCATGTACTGTTGATGTGAACTGAGTTACCACCAGAGTACGTTGAGTCTCATATACCACTTGCTGGCCATGTATACAGCTGAGGCAGAGAACCATCCTCCCCCTCACCAAAGGCACGCAACGCTGGATAGTTTTTTTGAGCATACAGTCCCTTTGAGGTTATTCTGGAGAATATCCTAGCATTTTTCTCTGCTTTTTTTTAATCAATTGACAGCCCTAGTTTCAGTCTGTGGCATTTATAAGGGAACTGCCCTCCGAGAAAAATTAAGAAGTTACTTTTGGCTCGACATGCATTCACAGATACAGAGCTGACACTAAGCTACAGAGCCACATTCATTTTGCCGAATGCAATTGGTCGGTTAGGCCAGTTTTCTAGTACAGGAAAGGATCATTCCAGTTCATCATAACCTTTGTGTTATGTTTGTAGTTCTGTCCAACAATCGGTTGTAATAACATAATCAACTACAGAGATGTGGGAACACAGTGAAACTACTTCGCTTGACTCAGAATTCTGTGTACAGGTGAAAAACAACAATTCTGCGTTCATGATTCTGAACAACTTGACAGGTGAAAAACACAACTTAGAAGTGTTAACACAAGTCTTCCCAAGCCATCTAGCAGTAATTGTTTCCGTTCACACTGGGTGCTGTCATCAGCTTTTTCACACTTCTCACACATGCAGCTGAAGAGTGATACGTGTGAGTTGATGACAGAGAGCAAACTAAGCATCGCAAAGCTAACTCACAAATGAAAACATCAGTGTTGTGAAGGCATTTACAGTGATGCAATTGCAAAACGAAAATGAAACGAAAATGTCATTTATCAAGTGTGAGTTTTCATCTACTGCTATGTCGATGATGTTGTAAACTTTCTTTCAAAAGTAGGAAACGCCTACTTACTTTCTTTCTTTACCATGTGAATGCAGTAGTACATTCATCCTTCACTCCCTCAACCATAGGGCTGCACAATATATCGTTTGTATCGTCATGCGATATCAACTGCCGCAATAGACACATCGCGGAAGGCTGCGACATATCGCAGAAAACACTCTTGTGATTTTTTGTGTTAGTTGTAAGAAAATATCATCAGAAAACTATCATTCTTTGTTAGTGTTGCCTTTTATATTCAATTCAATGTTCAATTTGTTCAATTAAAGAATGTTGGAAATGATTTTCTTTCATTTGTTTCAAATTCAACAAGCAACTTGTTGTATTTTAGCAGAATACTGAAGGCAGCAGAACTGAGTACACTTTTATATCTGGTAATTTATTGCAAGTAATATCGTTATCGCGATATTCAATGTTATCGCATATTGCATATTTTCCTTATATCGTGCAGCCATATTCCACCGTTCACCAGACAAAAAACTCCCAGCACATCCCCATCTTTTTCTGCACACTCCACCTGTTTGTTACACACCTCCCTCCATCATTCCCTCCTGACAGTGAGGTGATTAGGAGGAGAGCGAAGACCTGCTGAAAAAGCAGCTTAGCTGTAATTATCGCCTCAGAAAGAAACAAACAGTTCATCAGAGCCTTCCTCCGCAGACTTAACAACTGTTGCCGGGATATATCAAATGCTTGACAACCAGCCGTTACCTAGGCTACCATTGTCTCCGTATGGCTGGGGGGCTCTCCGTACAAAGTTTTTTTTTTTTTTTTTTCGAAATGGCAACCAATGAAAACACAACATATTAACATACATGCATGCTCAAACCATCACCTACACTCACCCTCAGATGTAACTCAACGTACATGACACCAGTAGATACAGACGTGGAAATAGACTTTATTTCTTGTGCCGTGTTTTCTGTCACCCCATATTGTTCATGCTTTGATACATGCTCACACACACACCCACGCACACACACATACACACACACACACACACACACACACATACACACATACACACACACACACACACACACATATACACAATTATGTTTTCTCACAGTTACAGAGTAAAGCGTGATTTATGGACCTGCAGAGGCTCCACGCACTGCTATCAGCGTAGCCTAAGTAAGTGGCCTAAAGTTTATACTTGTGCGTTGGTGTGTGCGTTGATCTCTTTAAGAGAATAGCAGGGCCGGCAAGTGTGTGGTAGAGCGAGTGAGATGATTAGCTTTGGCACTCTAGCGACGTAGTGGGAGAAACAAAGTGTCTCCCCTGTTCTTTCTGACCACGGTGGGAAATCTGTAGCAGGAAAAGTTAACCCTCTCCTTGATTTCATGTTGTTTATGGAGAAGGAGAACCAAGAAATGAGTAGGGGGAAATGCAACGCTACCAAGCCACAGCCGAGCAACTAGTTAGGCTTGGTGTAGGGTCCGCGTCTCCACGTACCTACATAGGTAGCCACGGCGTAGATTTAACGCAGGAGCATATATCACGCTTAAAGAGTGAAAAGAAATATGTTGAGGGAGAGAAAAGAGGCTGATATCTGATAATGGTCAACATCTTTAAACAGAGTGTAGCTCGTACATACATTGGCAAGGATTTATAGACATTTCAAAAGCTACGCAGATATCCCAACTACGGAACGGACGAAAAACACTCATACAGTCATTTTTTAGGGTGCTATCTTGTGCTACATCGTTAATAAAGACAGAAACACGCGGCAGAACTTTTTTAAGGAGAAGGTAGGCCTATCAACATGAATAAATTATCGAAATTATCGTCATGGGAAAAATACGTCGATAACAGCTTCAAATTTTCAATTTATTGTCCAGCCCTACCCCATAGTGTCAAAAGTCAGTTTCAATCACGCGAGCAGAAATCCACTTCGAGAGCAGAGTGTACCTGCGAGAGCTTGTATTTCCCTCCAATGCACGCAAAGCAGACACTCTGATGGCATGTGATGGCTGACCTGTGCGCTTCCTAAATAGTTTTTATACATGCACGTGCCATTCTTTGCCTCCCTCTATGTTTTGTATCACGCTCTCAGCTGCCTGTACATCTCTTGATGGTTGAATTAGTGCGCCTGTGAAATGATATAATTTGCTCATGAGCCTGTTTATCAAGCTCGCAATTGACGTATGACATAATCCTGACCCCATACTACGTGTGAGAAAATCTTCAAAGATGATATAAAGGGCAGTGCCAAAGCAGATTAAAAAAACAAACAAATATAAGGCTACAGAGGGCAGCTATAACATTCCCGAGTGCATTGCTAAACGTGTGAAATATTTCACAGTTGGTGATAAATCAACAAGGCCTTCCTCAACAGTGCAGAGGTTTTGTTGGAGGGACTTAAAGACACCATCATATCCAGGATTAAAGACTGGCCACTGTCCATCATAAATGAGTGAATGAATGAGAGTGGACATCAGTGACAGCCCACGTTTCTCAGTTGGCTGACAACAGACCATTCACCAGTTGCGTCAGCAGGGCTGTCCTGTGGCATAGGCAGCATAGGTAAATGCTAGGGGCGCCAGCAGTCCAAATGGGTAAAAGAAAAGTTAAAGCTAATAAAAAAGAAATGGAAAAAGCATTAAAAAAAAAAAAAAATCGTAAAAGTGACAAAAAAGCGTCTAAACATTGAAAAAAGAACCAACAAATTTGACCGCCCACCAATAGACAGGGTCTGTCTGAGGTTACTGTCATGGTTGTGGTTTTCTGTTGTGGTTTATTGTTGTTATTTCATTCCCTGTTGTCTGTATTGTGGTTGTGTGTTACCCGTGTTCTTTTTGTGTTCTGTTTTGTTTCCTGTTTTGTTTCCTAGTTCCGTCCTTGTGTATGTTTTCATGCTTCAGTTTCCTGTTTTACTTTGTAGAGTCTGTTTCTCCTGTGTCATGTCTTGTTTTATTTCCTGCCTTGTGTGTTTTCCCGCCTTTGTGATTTTCTGCCCTGCCCTGATGTGTCTCACCAGCCCTCACGCACCTGTCCCTCGTTACCTCATGTATTTAGTCTCTGTGCTTTCTTTGTCTGTTGTCCGATCGTTGTCGTTACACGTGTCTTTTCCGAGGCATACCCTGCGGCTCTCCCTCAGTAGTTTTGTTCCTTGTGTTTTGGGATTTCCTTTGGCCAGTTTTCTACCTGCTTGCATCAGGACACTTTTTGTTGTAGCCAGCTTAATTTAATAAACCTTCGAGACCGAACACTGCCTCCTCGTCTCAACTCTCTGCATTTTTGGGTCCAAGCCTGCACAAATCCTGACAGTTTCTACCTGTTTGAAGGAAGTTTTTCCTTGCCGCTTTCGCACCAAATGCTTGCTCTTGGGGGGGATTGTTGGGTCTCTGTAAATTATACCATGTGGTATAGCCCTACTCTGTAAAGTGTCCTGAGATAACTTTATGATTTGAAACTATAAATGAAATGTAATTGAATTAAATTCAGGGGAAACATACAGGCGGGACAGAGCACACCACAACAGCAAAAGACAGGAAGAGGGATCACACCATTTGGTCAGCCCAGTTAACATTTGATTTATCAGTAGCTTACATCACAACAAGGTTTTGTATGTGTGAATGAGTAACTGAGAGAGGTGATCAAGTGCAAATAAAAGGCCTGCAACTCCATTATCACTGAGGTCAAACTTCCAATAACAGTGTAACTAACTATCAGCGCACAAATTGAAAATAAATTACATGCACGTTAACAAATGCCACTGCCATACCGGCCGCATTCATCTTTGTAAATTGATACTCATCATTGAAAAGGTTGCCGACTCCTGGTCTGGACTCATGCAAACACAGACCTTTTATGTCTTACTCTTATCTTTAATGTTAAAAGGTTAATGACCAACGCGTACATGTTTCTGCATGTACATACAGTAATCATGTTCATATGTCAATAAATCAATATGTTCAATAATTACAATGAGCTGATCCTAACCCCGGTTTATTTCAACCACTTTTCTTACCCTTATGAAGTGTTCCATCTCCTCAAAAGTGAATCTTTCTTAAGCCCAGTTCAGATCAAAGATTGAGAGATGAGTCAAAACTTGCAACTTCTTGCAACGAGTCGGTCTGCGGCGTTCTAAAAACCTGCCAGTTCAAACCAATAAGATGAAGAAGATGATGGTGTATCATCTCCCTGAAAACGCCTTGTTATCCTTCCGTTCTAACTTTCAACTTTTAGGCTTTTTTGTAGCTGGATATCAGTGGTGTAGTCTAATGTATTGTAGTGGGTATACTGTATATATATATATATAGGGGGGAACATATCATAGTGGGGGGTCTGGGTGTCCTCCCCCAGGGAAGTTTTGAGCATCAGAAACTTAATTTCCCGTATTCGGATACACTGTTATGCACCAATTTATGGTGGGAATACCTTTATTGTGAAAAAGAAAAACACAGATGACAATTCAAAATATATCAAAAATATAATGAAAAGTATGTTGTTGCGTGTCATTGGGCATTTTTAAGTGGGCATATGAAAATCCTGGAGCTTTCTTAGTGGGTATACTGTGTATACCTATATATCATTTGTTTAATCTGAATGTGGATAACATTAGTGATAGTGAGATGCTTGCTACAGTTGCATTTCTAGTGATGAATCGGCGAAAACAACAGTTTGTTTCTCTGATTCACTGCTTTGTTCTAACGCCGCTGGGTGCTCTCTTTCTCTTCAGTCACTCCCTATCTCGCTTACCCATATAATGGTACCGTGCTTATGGCGGTCGTTGGAGCTCCGTCTAAAACTCTGCCATTTCGACCAGCTGAATGAAATGGATTGTGGATCATTTCATTTCTATAGTTTATAGCTGACTTTACCAGCTGACTTCTCATTAGCTGATCAAACGAGGCGACGTCCCTTAAGTTCTAAAACCAGCCTCTGCGACTTAAACTGCTGAGTCGCAGCGAAACCATTAGCTGGCTTGAGTCCAGCTGAGACGGGCCGGATTAGACCACTGCAACTTTTCTCTGCGATGTTCTAAAACGTTTTCGTCTCGTCGTGAATCTTTGGTCTGAACAGGGCTTTAGTTTTTTTTTTAGAATAATAGAATATTTGGGGGTTTTGGACTGTTGGTTGAACAAAACAAGCTATTAAAATATATCAACATGGGCTGTGTGAAATTGTGATTGGCATTGATCAATAAATGGACATAAGTTTTGGCTTATTAATGGATAATGAAAAGATTTATTAGTCGCAGCCCTAGAGGTGATATTCACACATAGTATAACCGACTACAGTCAGCATTCTAATTAATTTATGAAATATCCAAGTCAAATCACTGCAGTATACAATATTTAATAAAAGACTTTTGAGGTATTATTATACTCATCGACCATGCTTATGTTTTATGTTTTACGTCTAATTGTTTGACAAATAAAGTTTAAGTAAAACATTTATGCTAATCTAACATTGCAATACACAAAAGGAATGGATTCTATTGCTTTTATGTTTTATTATGAAATTCCACAGTAATATTTCATCTGCCTATTACATGCATTTTCTATCCTGCACTGCTTCGATGACCCAGTTTTCCCCACCAGTACAGTATAGTTTCATCTGTATGCAAGAAAAATATCTCTATTCATTATAATGTCCTCCTTTTACAATGAACATTACAGCTGTTATCATTGCCTGTTGCTGTAGTTTTAATTAGAAGCCCACTGACTGTATCAGACATTGAGGTATTTCCCATCTAGTTCCTTCTGGTAGAGTCTGGTCTGGTAGGTTGTTTGTTTCAAGCAGCAATTACGACCTAAATTTACATTTATAGTGACGGCGCCCTCTAGTGGTCACATAATTATTACGGGAGCAAAAAGGAAGTACGGTGACGAAGAATATGAGCGCCATATTGGAGGTAGGTTGCGGTGGACATAGTCTCGCTTTGCCAGACCTTCCTCCAGAGCACTCCAGAGGAAGGTCTGGCTAGTCCACACAGCATTCCGGGATAGGAGAAAAACGTGCTCTGGTTTATTGCCATGTCTTTAAACCAATCCAATTGGCGGCGCTAAGCATCGCACGGAGCCTCCCTGCCTCTGCAAAATAGCCTCGGGAAGGAACTTGTTTTGGTGGAACGTGTATGTTCAAAAGTTGTTTTAGTCGTGCAACAGAAAACTCCGATTGAATAGATAGTCTAGCTAGCTGTCTGGATTTACCCTGCAGAGATCTGAGGAGCAGTTAACCATAGTCCTCATAAATTACATGGATGAGGGCTGAAGAGGAAGCTCAGGGTTGCCATTGCAGAAAAGACAAAGACAGAGACCGTCGACTGTGAGAAACAGCTGCCACTCACAGATTTACAGGTGTATTACTGCATACAAGTACATGAAATGTATCTCTTCTCTGTTGCTGAAGGGCATGCTTTGTCACGCGCGCACACACACACACACACACACACAGAAAGAAAATGTGTCCTGTTCCCACTGATGGACAACAGAAGCTGTGGCAGAAGGATGGTATTAAAAGCCAGCAGGGGATGTAGTGGATGAAAATGTCAGAGCAACCAGCAGGCTATGTTCTGTAACATGTTTAATCAAATTACAGTGTTTGTGTGTGTGTGTGTGTGTGTGTGTGTGTGTGTGTGTGCATTGCTGTGTGTGCATCAGTGTATGTGTGTCACTGTGTTAATTTCTGTGCCTGCTGTGTTTATAGACTGTATGCATAGTAGATCTATTAAACCTTTGAACTCTGCAGTAGAAATGCCAGTGCCTACATTGGTATTTGCTTATTGTGATGCCATTTCTTGCAGTATCTTTGAACGCTCCATATCACTAAACTCAGTACAACCTAAGCTAAAAGGTCATCGAAGTCAGTAAACCATAATAATTAATAGAAATATTCAAATTGTGTCATGAATATAAAGAATACAAAAATCTGACATGTGTTTTCATCAAACTTTACTAAATAATCACACAAAACATATTGATCCAAAAGATTTCTGAATGTAGAAACATGAACAAAATGTTTCTTAACACTCGATAAGCTATTTGAACTATGTACATTGTTTAGTTTTTGAGATATGCTCAGTTGTGATCATCTGCAAAAGAATGCTGCCACGGACGTCTCACAACGAGAGCACAACGTAATGACGCTTAAGACAGAAGCCTTAGCTTTCTGCTTAAAAGCAATGAATGCTCTAGCTTTTAAGTTTATATATATATTTTTCGATCGATTTAAACAGGATTATGTAAACGATCTCGTGTGTGCATGTGTGTCTTCGTTTGCAAGTATATTGTGTGCCTGGACATCGTTATTGTACATGTGTGCGCATGGATATGTTATGAAAGTTAAGCAGAAAACCTTTTCAATCTGCAAGTGAAGTAAAGCTATAAAGTGTACAAGTAAACAACATGAACAAGTAAACAACGTCAAGTTCAAAAGAAAACTAATTTTGCATTCACACCCTTAGTTTTTAAATCTTATCTCACTTTCTTCTATGACAGACTTTGAGCACTTAAGAATTTAAGAGGGTACTTGCTACCAATTTCTCTTTAAAAGGCTTTTACAGGACATTCGGGTAAATTCATTGAATGACAAACCCAGTGGAGCGCACAGAGAAGAAGCCTGATGTTACTTAGTCCTAGAGGACTGGTTCTAACAGATTCATGCTTTAAATCCAAATGGGATTTGATCTGCTCTGGGGGCAGCAAGCAAAGAAAACCCTGCAGTTTGTTGAAATCTGGTGACACAATTACACTAACAAGCTCAAAACATTTAGATTCTGTCCTTGTTCATGATTCTGTCCCTGCACTCTCAAATCCTGAATTGCAGATTGATTACTACTCAAATTCGTTGCATGTGTGTGTGTGTGTGTGTGTGTGTGTGTGTGTGTGTGTGTTTACTACTTCTTGTACAAGCCTCCAGTGTTTGGTTATGCTTGGCCACCTATGTGTGTGCGTGTGTTTGTGTGCGTGTAACTGGGTAACTCACCCAGCCAATACTATGAAGAAGTCCAAGCGGTTCCAAGTGTCTCCAAGGTAACACTTCTTGCCGAAAATCCCCAGAGCCACCATCTTGATCACCATCTCAATGGCAAAGAATGCAAAGATGAAGTCATCGAAGTTCTGCAAAAAGTTAAGTACAAGTTAGCAATATGAAAAGTAAACCACACAAAGTCCAGCAGAGACTGATCGGAATGTCAGTTTTGCAGGTATTAAACCAGGCCCAAAGTATTGGAAAAATGTACAATTTTGATCTGATGACGATCTGAGGGCAACACACATGTAGCTACCAAATTGAAATGGTTTCATTGTTTCCATCCAATAGTTCTTGAGACATTTGACACAAAAACTACAAATGCCAATGTCATGGTGGCACTACAGGAAAAGTCAGAAGTTCATTAAAAACATTAGGATACATCATCTGGGAAAAAAATGTTTGTACAAAATGGTGTGCAGATACATTTAGTAGATTTGTGAGAATGGATATGTGAAAACTTTGACCTGCTGGCAGCATAGGAACAAAAGTCAGGGGATTACCAAAATCAGTTGGGTTCATCTTCTGGGGAACATGAAAATGTAATGGAAATCCAACCAATAGTTAGTGGAGATATTTTAGTCTGAATCATAGACTTAAAAAAATAATAGACAGAGCTTGTGGGTCTGAAAAGTGAAGCCAATGCCGAAGTGCCTTAAACCTGCATTCTATCTAATTTCCAGCAGGGGGCGACTACATTGGTTGCAAAAAGAGATTCAATTACATAGAAGTCTATGGGAAATGACCCTCCTTCTCACTTGATTTATTAGCACAGTAAACATTTTCATAATGAGTTTAGGGCCTCAATCGCTAGTGTCAAGTCTTCGTCAATACAGCATGATGTTGATTTAGCAAATTATGGTCCCATTTATTTAAAAAATACGATAAAGCAGGGTTTGTTTTGCTTTGGTGGCCGACCTGTCAGTCAGGACAGAGGCTTAGCAATGCTAATCATTGCACTGTGGGTGTTGTCCCTGTTTTCCTCTTAAACTTTGACCCTCCCGCTGTGTGGTTTCACTTCATCAAAGATAATTTTAACATTTACATTTAACAAAAATAGAGAGAGAGAACCAGTAAACCCTTGACAGAAATGTGATTGATAATTCCTGCAGTGGAATCCTCTTTTATCTTTGCCCTGCCGCCAGGAGGTTAGGCTCCCTGTGGTAAGAGAAAAGAAGAAAAGAAAAAAATAACAGAATCCTTGCAACTACAAAGAATGTAGTGTCTTGCTGAAGGCGACTTCTGTAAGAAAGATGCTTGCCGACAACATGGGTCCTCCGGCCCAAGGATGGTTTTGCACACCATAAGTTCACCTTGTTGCCATAACAGGGACTCAAGTGACATATGTCCTCCGATCCAGAGTATACAATAAAATAACCTGGAATAAGCCTCTTATTGCATTAATCAGTATTCCTGCCCTCATTATTGTCTGTCTGGCTGCGAGCTTCAGCTCTCCCAATTATTATCAGACTGGACTGAAAGAGAAAACAAGAGTGAGAATGAGGATGCGAGTTGGACAGAAATTCAAAACAAGATAAGCTTAATTTTTTAAACATGAAAATCAAATAATTATCAAAAAGGCAGAAGAGAAGGAATTAGAGATGAGGAGGGAAAAGAATGCAGCTCAAAGTCAAAAAAATGAAAACATAATTTTGGAAGAAGATCAAGGCACAGGACACCCACTGATGATGAGTCATCCAAACATGAACAGAGTATAAATATATAAAATCTTGTTAGCTTAGGCAGAATACCTCCCGGTGCTCTAAAGTTCACTGTAAGTAAAATGTAGAGGGTCACACGAGAATGTATATGCGTGTGTGTGTGTGTGTGTGTGTGTGTGTGTGTACTACTCAACGTTCTCATCAGTCCCATCCATAGGCTCCAGAGCAATGCTTTTTTTAAATGACCTTCATCATACAGTCCACGCAATCATGTGATTATATTTAAGCAGCCTATATCAATGATCATGTTATTATTTTCAGCAACTGACAAAAACAAGGAATACAAAAATCACAGATCTTTGGACCACCCTTTAAGTTTGTTGAGTCACACTCGCCACTGATCGTTTGCCACAGCATGCTTTGGCCGTCAATCACAGTCTGTCAATCCACACAGGAGTCTGACTGTTTACGAAGGTAAGAAACAGCCATTTAGCTTAACTGTAATCATGGACTGAATATAGAGCATAGGAAAATATACGCCAGCGTATGTTGAATAAAATTGCTTGGGCCACTGACTCCAGGCAAACTTTAAATCGTAGCTAATTGTAGGATTGTATTGTCGCTGAAATGCCAAACCAATTTGCAAGTCAATGTTAGCTAACTTTGCCAGCCAGCCCACCTAAAGTTAACTAGCTGATAGGAGAGGATTCGGCTTCTGAGATGGGACGTTTGGGAAATAGCCAAATCAGAGAGCTTTTTAGTGTAAAGTGGCTATTTGCATTAGTCCTGTTGAGTTTATTATTTGGGATCCAATCTAGTAGATTGCAGGCGTTTCTTGATTTATGAATCCAAGAGGTTAGGTGGTGCATAGTCTCGCTTTGCCAGACCCTCCTGGAGGAGCGCTGGAGGAGAGTCTGGCTACTCCACATAGCAAAGGCATATGTCACACGTCCTGCTTCCGGAACGCGGAGTAGAGAAACAGAACTTCCGGTCAACAGTCCCTTTATCCATAAGGATTTAGATTATCAGCCATAATGTCTAAACCATCCGAGGTAGACTGACCACAAGCTACGAGGTTGTGAAATGAATGTTTCTGCTCCTGTAGAAGCTAGAAGTCTGTATGAAATCAACCTTGTTTTAAGACAAACATGTTTTATTCGCGATCTTATGGAGAAAAACTACACCACCTACAATCCTAAGTGTAACAGCAACGTCTCCGATTGGTCCAACTCGCTGTTACCAATAGAAACGTTTACCGTACCCGCGAAACCGTGAACGGCTAGAGCGAGCTTCTACCATTGAAGTTTATGATAGTTTCTGTACACGGTCTTGTACCTTTTGCCTTTTTTCCGTTTTCAAAATGTGTTTTACTTTGAGAGTGTTGGTCCAGCAGTATGTATCGGGCTACGCCATTGTAAAAAGCTAACCGGAAGAACCGTATCCCCACTCAGAGATGTTCTTCCAGTCTTCAATAGTTGCGTGACATAGGCCTATTCGGGGATGGGAGGAAAACATGCTCTGGTTTATTGCCATTTCTTTAAACCAATTACAATCGTCTTGGGTGGCGCCAAGCACCGGAGAAAAGCCGCGGTGCCGCTGCAAAATAGGCTCGGAAGAAACTTGTTTTGGTGGAACGTGTACGTTTAAAAGTTATTTTAGTCTTGCAACAGAAAACTCTAGCTAGCTGGCTGGATTTACCCTACAGAGATTTGAGAAAAGGTTAACCATAGTCCTTATAAATCGACCGGAGTTTTACATGCCACCACAAAGGAAACATAAGGCAACGGCTATCCGGCCTAAATGAGTGAAATCCAGCGGATTTTCCAGCGGCAATGGAGCAATCCCGGAAGTGGAACGTCAAGGATATAGACTAGGTGCTGCAGGAATCTTGTTTTAAACAGGACTGGTAATCATTTAAAAAGTTACAATACCAGTACCAATAATGGTACCCTTAATGTCATAATGATACCGATAGAGTACTTCATTTGAAATAATCCTAACGCATTTTATGCATTGATTTTTATTAGACACCACAGTGTCAATCGTTTTGGTAGCATCTGGCACACTGACCTGAGCTGCTGTGGTAGTGGGCATTAACTTGAAGAAGACTTGCAGTGATTGGCTGCAATTGGCCTGCTAATTATGTATTTTTGTATGTATGTACTTTTCCAAATTTGCTCCCCCCATTTTAAACCATAACCAGGCACTAACCATGGCCTCATCTTTGGAGAGCATTCATGTAGTCTGTCTAGAAATCCCAACAGATTTTACACAAAATATTGGGTTGCACTGCTGTTTTCTAGGGCATACCATATATTAGATAGTTGGTTCCTCTAGCAAACACCTGCCCCAGGTTTCTCCCTAGCGTACATCGCTCCAGATGTTTTACACACCACCCATTTACTCCAAAGAGGCAGAAGAGCCTCAGAGCAGATTGTTCAGTCATGCATATAATCCCCCAAAAGAAGAAGATAAAAGAACAAACATTGTGTTCAGTGTTTGATCTAAATTAAATGTAAACTGTCTCACTGCTGGAACCAACTTGTCCATTCTATGTATGGTACAAAATACAGTGGAGACAGGTATTTTGTTGACTCGCTATCAGGTGACGATCAATCCCTGTTGATTGATCCTCACCTGATAGTCTCTTCCAATTTAGAAAGCCCAGAGCACTGTAGTCTGTGTTACTCTACTGTTGACCTTGCGAGTATGTGTTACAGACATGTGCTACCTTCATGACAAGAGGCCAAATATAAGGGGAGTTCTTACCTAGACTGGGTAAACTCAGCCCGATCTGCCGGAGATTTGATTTCGCCCTGCAGCTCAGGATGGAAACCTGTAAGTTTTTCTATCCTGCTTCCGTTACAATTTTGCGGGGACCAATCACAAACTGGCTTATCCACCTGGCGCGCTATTGCCGGGTTTAACACGATGACGATAGAGAAGCGACCAAGCAGCTTCTTGTTTACATTCAACATAGCGGCCAACGAAGCGCAGCAACCTGTTGATGCGGCTGTCGCTGCTACGTCACCCGGATCGTTGGTCTGATTGGTTGAAGGACTATCCAATTGCGTACAGAGTCATTTGAACTATGCCCGTTGATCACGCCACTTGTGCAGTAGAAAATACAGAGCAGACTCCCCAGACCAATGTTCAATCTTAAAATGTTACTTGAAGGAAAGGAATTTGTTGATCTTTGCCCATGAGAATTCAATAACAAATACCTTAGACATGGATACATTTGTTAAAATTGTTGCAAAGGGAAACAGGATACTGATGAGATAGATAGATAGATAGATTGATTCTGCCCAGTTGGATTATATATGCTGCATATATAGTTAGATTGAACTTTGAGTATCAGCATAATTAGTTGATTTAGTTGTTTTCTTTGAGTTTGAATAACACCAAATATTGGCTATGGTGAGAAGTCTCACTTGATTAGGTTTTAATTTTGTTTGAGAACTAAGCTCATCCATTGAAAATACATATTGAGTTGTAAGTAAAATTGCCCTCCACTGACTCCAATCATAGGGTAGCAGCAAACTTAGAAATGCTGCTTCACTACCTCCCAATTTCCCTGCTTCAAACTGTTCTTTATACATTAGAATATAATTAAATATTAAAACAACCACTTTATGTATCCCCATGGGGAAATGAATCTTCTGCATTTATCCAAACACCCTATTTACAAACACACGTAGCCATGGAATGGAATTGCATCTGATCTTGACTCTGACAACCCTCCAGTTGCCAGCTGTCATTTTGCCAGGGATTCAAACCAGCAACCTCCGGGCTACTCCGCTTCTCTAACCTCTGGGCAACCCAAATCGCACCACCATTTTGTTTCTACCAGCCCACTGTAATATAGCAGGTTAAAATCGGCCCTGAACTTTACAATGCAACCATAAAGCTTTAGGTCTACTAAAATGTAAAGAGATGTATTTAAGGTAGAGCAACAAAATAAAAACTTCATTCAGGGCTAGCTGCAAATTGAACTTTGAGTGAATTGGAAGTGTTGGCAAAGACAAAGAAATAAAGTTAGACTGAGCTTTGCCAAGCCTTTTAAAAGCTATGTTTCCAAATCTTGTAGTCACTGTAAGGTTGCCAGGGAACCAGCAGAGACAACAGGAAGTAACTGTGACGTGCCACTGTTCAGCAAGTTACAGTTTATAACTCTCCCTTAAACCACAGCTTGTTGTTTTTGCAAATTTTTTTTTTTAGCTTTAGGTAGATGTATTGCTGACTTTGGACAGAGCTAGCTGTTTTCCCCTGCTTCCAGTCTGTATGCTAAGCTACGCTAATCGCCTGATGAGCCACATGCGAGTGGTACTGATCTTCTCTTGTCGTCTCTCAGAAAAAAAAACTTATATTTCCTCAAAATGTCAAACTATCTTTTTTTACTTTTAACAATTTTTGCTTGTTGCTACAATATGTTACGTTCAATATTTTTCTGTAGTGCATGTTTAAATGTTTTTTTGTAATGCAAGCGATAAATAGATAATCACTGTAAAGTATGTATGAATGGTTTCTGTCTGGAGAAAAGGACCTATTGGACCAACAGCCCTTGTTAGTAATCAGCTTTTCGAAAGGCACGGCACACTGGACCTTGCATGATAGATAGACAACAGGGCACGTCAGTCTGTTGGGAAAATAACAAGAAAGTCCAACTATTGACAGGTGTTACGGTCCAAGATGCACAGCTGAGAGAGGACTAGCGTTGTGTGAAATGAAGGAGCAGAAATATGCTGAGCATAAAATGACTGCATTGCTCGCTCCTCTAATACTCCATCCTATCTATCTCTGTTCTCTTTTGCTTGATGATGGAGCCATTCCTCTTTCTCTGCTGCAGAGTAATTACTCATCTATTTTGCATTAGCTAAAGACTGCATGCCAGCAGAGCTCATCATACTGTATAAGAATCCCCTTTAAGACTCAGAGTGATATGGACCATATATTTACTGTCACACACACACACACACACACACACACACACACACAACCTTCAGTACACACACACATCTGCACACTGATACATACAGTACATGCATACTTTAGCACATACAACATGGGACCAAGCCTTTAGGGACTCTTGATGAATTGACACTGAGCTGATGTCAGCCAGCTTAACCTTCCATGCTGTTCTCATTTCAAACATGCACACAAATACACATGCAAACACACTCTACGGACAGCTGGGTTTCAAAATGAATCGAAGTCAACAGGACATGTTGGCTTGAGGCATTCCCACTGGAGCGTACTGGTGTGGCAGCACGTCGTAATACAGCGTCTGCAATCTCGATATTGATTCCGCGAAACTACATCATTGTCTGAAGCACGTTGCATGATCCTGATGAACAAGGATTGGATTTCATATCCAAACATACACCAATCACAGGCTAAGATCTCCAGGGTTTCCTGACACTGATGACACCACGTTGAGTTTTTACCAAAATGGAAATGTGTGATTTCACTGTCATGATGGTTCACTGGCTGTACATCCATGTGGAGACCAGAGAAGCAGAACACAAGCCTGCCTCTGAGGTTCATAGACACAAATGACCTGTGCTTAACGGCTCACTGCTCTCGCACTTCCAAATTTCTTCCCTCCACTGCGTTCTCTCCCTGTGAGAAGATTTACACAGGGACAGAATTTTTGAACTCCGTTGGATATTTTCTGCAACTTTTGGAATGTCCCCAAAGAATGAGACTTTCACATTATGTGAAAACAAAACAAAAAAGTTAATTATAATATCATCCAGCCTAATCCCTGTTCAGACACGCCTTATGAAATTGGCTTTCATTCAGCATGACAGTCACAAAAGGGTGAAATTGGCCAACAACTGACAACACTGAACTCGTGGTGAGTCAATCCAATCTAAAACTCTTTGAAATAGTGAGGGATGAATATGCAAAATTACGGTTGAAGCAAAATTAAGTGGTGAATCAGATAATATAAGGGATGGTAATGCAATATTCTTTGGACAACTGAAACCCCTATAATGGGAATATCATAACTCACATACAGTTTAAAAGGGCCAACTTTTTATTCAGGTTTCGCCTGCTTCGTTGCTATTGCTTATTGTGCTCATTGCTGCCATGGTATTGCACTGCGTCTCTCCGAGATCATTTGTCAATGAAACAGTGTTGGCAGTACTGTAAAGTCTTTGAGTCTTTTGATTGTGTGTAGGTGGTCTGCTCATCCTTCTATATTTATTCTAAACAAACCACTGTTGCTGCTGCTAGAAATGGAAAAGCCTTCACTTCCTGTGCACCAGACGAACCCTGTAAGGACTTAACAGACGCACACTGTTTATAACAAGCAAATTTCAAAGCTTTGTACCACAAATTGTGGGTGCAGGTACTACTACTACTAAGCAACTATTAAGTAACAAAGTGGCAAAAATGTGAAAGTATTTGTATACATCTAAATATTGCACATTATAGGAATTTCTCACAGTAGACATTTAACTTGTCATAGCAGGAAGAGCACATATGTACTAATAACATGTGGCTCATTCTATACAAATGTCTCAGTAAGCCATGACAGTGTGCACATGCACACTACCAGGACCCTGAAACTGAAGCAGCTAAATGGAATTCAGACATTATAAATTGTACATGCTATCAGTTAGCTACACTTTCTATATTAATCATGCCCTATTGCTAACCATTCCCTCAAATTTAGACTCCAACATGCTGTAGCTTCATAATAATAATAGAGTACATTTATTATATAGTGTATACAAGTCACTGATAGGATAGTTTAGTAAATGTACCTAAACACTTACTGAAACTTGTCTTTAGCTGTTAAATGTCCAACTTTTCTCACTAGCTACACGCGAACTTGTTTGGTAAACTCAAAGTGGCTAACGGCTAATGCTATTTTCACTGCATAGTACGTCTGTGGTCTACTTAACTCGCTCTTTCTTGGTTTTCCATTAGCAAAAGTTTTGGACTCTTTGTGGACAATTTTGAAATAGCCAAGTTACGGTCGATAGCGACCACTATTTTTCATTTACTTACCCCAGATTTTATAAAATGGCAGCCCGTAAACCTACGCCGTACACACTACACTGTACAATTGATGAAACGCAGACGGTCCTCTGTTTTGTTGCAGATGAAAGGATCCAGCGAGTCTCCCGTTGAAGACGATATTACGGCAGTATCAAGTGGTGGCGATTTGCCGATCAGCTAAATAGATAATTAGAGAAAGGATCTGGTACCAAAAGTGAGTTGAGTCGAGTCGAGCAGAGCAGTATACACAGTAAAACAAAAAAGTAGCAGTAGACACTACTTTTTAATAGAAATCCCACAATGCAATGTTTTGCCTTTGATGTGAAATTTACATTTATGTGTCTGGCTGAAAAGGTGGCAAACCATCATCCCAATCCATGCTTTAAGACATCCCTGCCCTGGAGTAAACCTACAGGTGATGTCATAGACTGTACAGTCCACAGTATGAATACCAGCACTGACAATACTGGCCAGAACCAGAGGCAGCTGTCCAGGTTCTTTTCATTTTTTCATTTTAGACACATCTACAATTTTGTTTCCATACAAGTCAACTTTTATGCCAATGAAGAAAAAGAAATAATGGGATGCTAACTTATGTCTTCGGCTTTCTGCCACTCGTATCCTCTCCCCCACTCTTGTCTCGCTGCATTAACAGCTGGATGGGATTCCTGCTGTATGTGAGCTACTGGCATTCCTTCTCTTCCTCCTCCTCCTCCTCCTCCGGTCTACCACTAACTTCCATCTCTCTCATCTTTATTTTCCCCTTATCTTTTTCTCCCACTGCCTCCCTATATCTCCCAAGGAAGGCTTATCACTCCCCCATTACTGTGATTACGTCGGCTGCAGTATTTCACTGTGTGCACAGCTACAGTCTGAGTGTGTGTGGGGTACATTTGCTTGTCTGCATGCTCATATGTATACGGTATGTGTCATTTTGATGTGCTTGCTTATAATAATTTGGACTTGACTGTATATAGCCTGTGTGTGTGTGTGTGTGTGTGTCTGTTTTTGTGTGTCTGTCTTTCACAAAATATTACACTGTATGGACACACATAAAGCCGATCCGTTCTTACTCCCAACTCGTCACATACTGACGCTTGGTCAGTGGCCCTCAGCATCAGATACTGACACACAATGCACCCTTTAGCGTCTGTATGGGATGTACCGGGCTGAGCAGCAGCTCGATCGCAGCGCTTTAAGATGACGTAGTATGAAAAGAGATAAGGGTAGCAGTATTATAAAAGACATAAGGAGGCAGGTTGGGGTGTTGCATAGGTCAAACAACACAGGACATTCACCCAGAAGCCTGGGGTTCGTGTGCTGTTCGTCCCGTGTGTCACTTAAATGTACATTGTCTAACCCCACCCGTGATCTTTCCCTAACCCTAGTCTTTATCGACGACGTGTCATTTAAGGGATAGTTCTGGTGTCTGATGTCCCTCACCTTCCGCTTTCTTTGTATTGGCATTCCAAACTCCAGTCGATTCGGGAAACATCTTCTGAGCTAGAACCGACAATCAAGTTATATATAGCTTTTTTTTGAGTAAAATTCTCATTACACACTCGGCAGCCATTTTAAATCCACCGAATGTTATGTTCCAACAAAACAAGTTCCTTCCCAAGGCTATTTTGCAGAGGCACCATACCTGCGTGCAGTGCTTAGCGCCGCCCAAGATGATTGCGATTGGTTTAAATAAATGCCAATCAACCAGCGCACATTTTTCTCCTATCCAGGAATGTTGTGTGGACTAGCCAGACCCTCCTCTGCAGCGCTGTGGAGATAGGTCTGGCAATGCGAGACTATCCTAAACCTAAGTGGTTTTACCCTGCACGTTGAAAAATGATGTCAAGGGGTCCCGACCCAAAGTGTCAAAAAGTGACACCAAGGCATCAAGACAGTATTTGACAAGGTGGGCGTATTGATCATACAGCTTCTTTCTCTCCCTCTCTGAATTGTGTATGTAGGCTTGCTTGTACCTCTCAGCCTAAACAGTGACAGCCCACACAGCCCTGTGTGTGTGTGTGTGTGTGTGTGTGTGTGTGAACGCCCATGTTACTTCTCACATTGCCTGAGAACAAGTGTAAACACACGTGTCTGCCAGGCGCACAACAGACATCAGCAAGCTTTATCGCGTGTTATCAATGCGTCAAGCGACCAAGCCAACATTACCCGCTCTCTCATCACCTCCTGAACGGAGCCTTTATGTTCTGCACTTAATCACTAACGCTGAGTGCACTTAAAACACTCCCTAATGAATTGACACGACTCGCTCCAAATCCTCAAGCGTCGAAGCAGTTATTATGGATACAGTATTGTACAGTATACGTGTAAAGTGACACAGCCCTTGACGAACAATCAAGATCTGCAGATCAGAAACATTCCTGCACATGATTTAAATATTTCCATGTGTTATGGGACATGAGCACAGGCTGTTGTGGTTAAATAATCAGCAGCCATACAATGCAGGGGGACATGTTGGCAGGAGGTCTGTCTTTCAATAAGGAGGAAGTCCACAGCAAGTATCCACCGTGCTGAAGTGTCCTTCAGCAAGTCCCTGAAAGTCTACCAGCTCCTTGTCTGTGCTGCAGCTGACCCTGACCTCTGATCTCCATATAGGTTGTAAGCCGGAATTCATTTCCCAGGCAATAACGTATAATGAAAGTATAATGACATCTGTGCATTTCAGCAGGGAGGTCCTTGTGGCCATTCAAGTCAATGCTTGATATTCTACCACCCGTGCCACGGCGCGTCCCAGAAGCGTGCGCTAAGCCGGCTCTCCGCTCCGCTAAAGATACTCGCCAGTTCTATATTCACGCTAGCCGCGGGGCGTTTGGACATCTGTGCAGGAAAAACAGCGAAAGCATCCAGTCAATTTACCAAAAGACACCCCCCAATATTGTATACGTCTCCTCTACAACACCATGGGTGACGAGAGATTCATCTTGGACGTGGAAAAACATAATACTACACCACAGGTCCTTGAGTGCTTAGAGTGGAACGTAGATACTAGCTTAATAAACACGTGATTATTCTTTCAAGTACTTACGTAGAGACAATACAATCTGCGAGTCGGGCAGACAGGCCGCTCCACTTCTGAGACTCTCCCGGTGTGGTATGGCACGTGGCGGAGGACGGAACATAACCGCGGCACAGCCAGAACACAGCACACGCGCGCCAAGTCGAAAATCAAGTGGTAGAGTGGTCGTCTACCAATTGGTGGTTCGATCCCCTGCAGCCTACATGTCGAAGTGTCCTTAGGCAAGACACTGAACCCTGAAATGCTCCCAATGCTGCGCCATCGGTGTGTGAATGTGTATGAATGTTTGACTGAATGTTTGTCTGATGAGCAGGCGGCACCTTGTATGGCAGCCTCAGCCACCAGTGTATGAATGAATGTGTGTCTGAATGGTGAATGGTGCCTATGGTAAAGTGCTTTGAGTAGTCTTTAAGAGCAGAAGAGCACTATATAAATGCAGTACATTTACATTTGTTTGTTATAGTTTTATTTTCGAGCTTGAGCAATTAGTCAATTTATTGAAAAGTAAATGGACGGACAACTAATTTGATGATCGACTATTCGTTATTCTTTTCATCTATTAGGCAGAAATGCCCATCGTTTTAAGTCCAACTCCTGAATTTCTCAGATTTTCTGTTTCTTTTCCCTATTCTATAGTAAACTTTGTATTTTTAGGCGTTTTTAGATGTTGTTTGTAGAGAAAAAGCAACCTGATTACATCAACTTGGGTCAGGAAATTGTGATGGGCATTTTTCACTAACTAATTAGCTAATAGACTCAAATCTATCGATTAATGGAGAAAATGAACCACAGATTAACCCCAAATAAAAATATTAGCAATTATCAATTGCAGCCTTACATTTATTTATTTTTTTAACAAAGAAAAAAATCAATAATTTGGAAAGCTAGCATAGCTGTAGATGGTTGATTCGTTTAAGAATAGTGTTCTATAAGATTTAAAAAAAATTAAGTTGCTACATTGCAAAAATCCTTTTGGCTTGTGTTTTTTCCTTTCTATTTGGGAATAATGCCTTTAGAAATGTTGGTAATCCATTTAGCTATGCTTAATAAGGTGTATATAAAAAGATTTTAGGGCCAAATCCTATGCAACTCTTTTCCAGAAGGTGATTGGTCAATGGTAGACAATGTCTCTCAGAGCCCAACTAATGAAGCCTGAATCCAGAAAGAATCTCTCTCCTGGTGTCCGTCCCTGCATGCGTCCCTACTTTAATAAAGGGCATCTTAACAGATAGGAAGTTGTGTATATCTTCTTCTTGGCTGAAACAGGTGCCATCAATTCTGCAAAAACATTTCCCTGCAACCTTTCCGAAAAATAAATCTCAGCCACTATGTATGCTAATTCTGCCTGTCAGAAATCCAAATGCTATTATCACGGGGGTCAGATGCTTTCATCACATGAACACACACACACACACACACACAGTTGCACTGTGCAGGCAGGCGGACAGCCACACGTGCCGATGGAGGCTCTGTGTGCCTCATGTAGTGAGGACAATAGAGAAGGCTAACTGTAATCTGCCATTCACTTGAGATGCACTCCTCTTAGGTGGAGTGAGATAATATTGTGAGCGAGACTTTTTAGCTCTATTAGACCATTTATAGAAACCAGGGTAAATGCATGCAGACATAAGATCTGACGTCTCTTCAGCCTCACATTTATGCTAGGCTGTTAGGGTTAACCTGTGTCCGTGTGTGTGTGTGTGTGTGTGTGTGTGTCTGTCCGTGTGTGTCTGTTTTTCAATCAGTCTTAAAAGCTCCTACAGTAGTTACATAGTACACAGTAGCAAAAGCACTCTGGCTCCGCACAAATATTAGAAGCCCTAATCTCAGCCATAGACTGTAAAAATAATGGATTTAGCAGCAGTGAAGTCATCCATTGGTTTGTGGACTACAGTTTTGAAGCCTTGAGTTTGGCAATTAGGCCATCTTGGTTTTTTGAAACCGGACATGACGAATTTTGGATGAGAGGTTGGCGCTGGAGAGGATTATGCAGCTAAGCCGGTGTCTTCTATGGTTGTAATGGCGCTGCGCTACGCTAAACTCTGAAAGAGGGAAAGTTGCTGATTTTCTGCCGGCAGATGCAAGTTATCCAGCAGGGTACTGGAGCCATTCAGCTGCATGTACAACAGTCAGAGATACAGAGATACAGGCCACTCTCATTCAGGACTAAGAAAGCCATGTTGAGTTGCATGCCTACATCCATCAGACTCATGAATAGCTGATTTATTTATTTATTTATTCATGTATTTATTTGAATCAATACATGATCATTTTTTAACATTATTTAAATGTTTTTATTGCCTATTTTTCATACTTTATGTATTTTGCTTTGCAAGTTTTTACCTTCTGACTGCTGGTATGTGATGTGTGTTGTATATTGTGTTGTGTAATCTGTACATGTGAACTGTGCCACCGTGTGCAATGTGAACTGTGTTGTGTTGTTGGGTATGGATTATACACTCACTGATGCTCTGCACAAATGAAGTTCCTAACGGATAGATAATGTTCCATCCATCCATCCATCTTCGTCCGCTTATCCGGTATCGGGTCGCGGGGGTAGCAGCTCCAGCAGATAATGTTAGTTTCTTGAATTGAATATCACAGAAAATCAAGGCAAACAGGCAAACCTTCTGTTAAGTTACCAGCTAACGCTGGCGCTAGCTAGCATCCTTGGTTGGCAAGGTGCTACCCAACGCTGAACAAGGCATTTTTAGGAGACCAAAATGTTTCAATTAAGTTTGATGAAGTGAAAACACACGGTGAGAGGGCCAAAGTGTAGCAGTGTGTAACAGCATTCCAAAAAAACAAGTTCACGTCTATTTTAATGTACACAGTGCCTCGGTTAGCAATGCTAAGCCTCTACCATGATTGACAGGGAGAAGTGTAACCACGCCCTAAAGCATACCCTGCTTTATTGTCTATTTTAAAATAAATGAAACCATAATTTACAAAATGAACATCATGCTGTATTGGAAGACTTGAAACTAGCGATTGAGTCCATAAAGTCATTATCAAAATATTTGCCTAGGTAATAAATTGAATGAGAAGTAGGGTCATTTTGGCGTAGACTTCTATACAAGCCAACATCCTTTTGCATCCAGTAGAGTTGCCCCCTGCTGTAAATTAGATAGAATACAGGTTTAAGGCATTTCCGCATTGGCTTCAGGTTTCAGTGCCAGAAGCTCCGTTCATTATCCTTTACAGTCTATGATCTCAGCAAGGAATTCAAATCCATGGCATCTGCCTGCCAACTCCTCTCCCTCCTTCCTTCTTTCTCTCTTCTGTCTTCTTTCTGTGTATCTTTCTGTAACCCAGCGTTCCCATTGTATTGCCAATGATTTAAGTTGCTTTCCACGGACATCCTTTTGTACTGTAGCTGTCGGGGGACGATGGAAGGTTAAGTGTGTTTTGTAGAATTCAGAGCAGTATGTGTTCCATTGAAATTTCTCTTTCAGGAAAAAAAGAGACAATCTTTAACATTACAGCTGATACATTATAGCCAGAGTTTGACATTTCTTTGAAACTACTCCAATCGGGTAAATCATCCTTTATCCCTTATTTTTTCACTCTTATACGGAGGGCTTTCTGATGTTTGTACCTCATCTACAGTCTGTTGAGGTTTGTTTATCTGGGATAAAGTGTTAGAAGGGGGATAAACCACAGATAAGTAAAACAGTGATACTCTTTTTTGCTTGCTGCAGACATACTGTAGACAATGTTAAGGTGTATGGAGCCGGAAGGATACAGTTTAGCACATCATATATATATTGGTACAAGAAAGTGCAGTACAGAAATGCAAATATATATGTAATTTAGACATAGTTTTGCCATTACATAGCTTTTCCATCACCAAGTTTTTACAGATTACCTTTAGGGAGGCATAAATGTCTGTAGTGACAACAATTGGATGGCAATAGTTGTCGAGACAATATGCACTGAAATCCACAAATGTCAAACTGCTGGTGGCAGAAAAGTTAGGGGATCACCAAAGTCATTAGGATTCATCGTCTGGGGACCATGAATGTGTGTACAACATTTCATTACTGTGATTGCTGAGATTGTGTGGACCAAAGTAATGGACTGACTGACCACCTGACAGACAGACATTGCTAGAGTAACGGTTGATTGAATGAAAACTTTCGATATTATCCAACCATGATGTAATAAAGCTGATAACAAGTTAATTTAAAGCTATAGTGCGTAGTTTCTGTCGCCCCCATGAGGAATTCTAAGCAATGACAACAACACTGTTGTTGCATCCACATGACACAAGCCTTCCGTAATCGCACACCACCCCCACCCCTCCTCCAAGCAGTTACTTGTTGCCAAGGAGGACGAGGAGGATTAAAAAAAACATGATGGACTCTTCAGAAGAGGTAATTATCTTCACTCGAGTTTCTGCGTGCGAAAGTTTCCTGATGACACCATTTTCTAAACATAACCATACTGAGAAATACAGAGAGAGTTTTGTGAAGCTGATAGTCTTAACTTTGTAGCAACTCATTTGGCAATGGCTTGAATGTAATGGACGTTACACACTAAAGCTTTAAAGTGACTTCCGAGTGTCATTAAAACAAATTGTAAATAATTCCACATGGTAACCTTTCAACAATGCTGACACATGAAGCGTGGGTCATCTTTTTCTCTACCCTGCAGCTACACAGTGGCCTGTGACCATTACAGTAGCCATTAGCTTTGTCAGGAGATGAGAGCTCGTTTAGCCCGCATCACAGAGGAGAGCTATGGAGAGGCCTGGCAGACCTTCATCATTAGCCTGATGCTAGCAGGGCTATGCTAAGCACAGGCCTGATCTGAGAGTGCAGGCACTAAATGAGTTTTCTGGGATATTAGCCCTCGGGTCCACACAAGGAAGATAATTGCGGATATTTTCGGATCATAACATATAACCTTATCAAATGTCCTTGTTTGTTGTTTTAGTTTGTTTTTTACCATCTTACCACTTAAAGGGATAGTTTGAGGTACTTCTCCATAGATACATAAAAATGAGGCCAAATGTGTCCTGACCCAGAGCGTCAAAAGGTTCCACCAAGGGTCCCGACCAAACGCGTTGGAAAATGAGGCCTAAGAGGTACCCAGAGCATCAAATATCGTCGCAGATGGGATTATATTGGAATTAGTCGAAAGCCCTCTTCGTCTGACTGAGACACTAAAAGAGACTTTTTTGTGTCAGTAACTAACACCAAAAGCACCTGACCAGGCGTCGGTTTTAGTTGAGACTCTGTGCTGCACACAGAATAAACACTAAATTAAACCATTTTCACCATATGGCCTATTCTTCTGTTACCACTATTCTGTGTTATCAAAATCAATTTGAAAATCTGGTAAATATTTGACCTGAGGAGGTTGTAAAATCAAACCAAACTCTCATTAAAAAAAGTAAAAGATGAGGAGAGACTGAGGCAACAGCGTAGACAGAGATGTGAGAGAATGGAAATGGAGAGAAAACTGGAAAGACAGTATGTTCCAGACAGTGTGAGACGGATCAAAGACAGACAAGAGCATGAAATTGTTTGGTTTATGTGCCTTTACGATCTCTTAACATATCGGTGCGGACAGCAATGGGGAGATTGAAATGGAGGAAGCGAGGAATTAATGAGAATGCATTTAACCTCTAGGCTGTACATTCATCTGCGCTCCGGAGAGAAGACCCACTGAATTAAATCACATCTCATATCCCTGAGCAGAGCGACGGAGGCAGTTGATAGGCTCGGGCTGCCCAGCAACAGCAGCCTCAAACTCTTGGCTCTTCGTGTTTCTTTTTTCAACTCAAACCATCCTACAGTTAGGGCTGGGTATTGTTGAAAAATGTTCGATACTGCTACCGATGCCAATACCGAGAATTCGATACCGGTTCCTCAACGTTACCATTTACTAAACCAATTTTATTAAATCCCTTTTAACAAAAAGAAATTACAACATTACACATTAATCCTGCCTGTCTTAATGACATGTAATGTAAGACAGCCAATCACAAGCATTATTAGATCTTGGTAGAAACATGCCGCATGCTTATTGGCTCACTGATGCTGATGAGATTGGGGACTGCCCATTTATCTGACGCTCCATTGTTCCAACCTCTCAATAACCCAAAAAATTCCCTTTGGTCCTACAGCCCACTAGTCCCACGTCCCTTTGTCGAATCCCACTATGGCCACGCCAAGAATCGCCCTACGAAGCAGCTCGATTGGTTGGGGTTAGGCATTTGACCTTGAGTGGTTAGGATAGTCGATTGGTCAGGGGATAGGACCTGTACAAATGAGGTTATGTTACCTTGCGTAAGCATGGACGCCTGGCCAATAAATGCTATTGAAGGGCGGGTCTTGGCGTGGCCATAGTGGATGTTGGACTAGTGGGTTGTAGGACCAAAGGGAATTTTTCGGGTTTGTGAGAGGTCGGAACAATGGAGAGTCAGAGAAATGACATGGCACCGATTTACTCCTATTGAAATTTGGTATTGAATGACGAGGCATTTTTCGATACTCGATACTATAGAGGCAATCTGGTCGGTGCCTAAAATGTTTTGAATTCGGTACCCAGCCCTACCTACACTATTCTCCAAATTCAGCTTTCATTTTTTTTCTTTGTTACTCTTCATTCTTCTCCTTTCCTTTCCATTATTTCTTCCTTTTCTTTCCCTATCCCCTGCTTTACTTTTCACTGTTTTCCTCTCTCTTCTTCTTTCTTTTCCTACGATCTTCTCTTACTTTCCTTTCTGTCCCTGCTCTTCCATTTCCTTTCTTTTTTCTCTCAAATGTAATGTTTTAGATTTCATAAGAGAAAAATGATGTGTATGCATCCATTTTAAGAGGAATTGAAAGTATGATTACTTCCTTCAGAAGATGCTTTGGATCAGTAAATGTCTTACCCAATTCATGGACTTCCATTCCAGAAAGCATATACTTGGATTAGGGCTCTATTTTTTAAATGATAGATATCTCATTTTGAAATGAAGCTGCTCAATTTCACTGAGTCAGTGGACAAGAAAATAAGAGGACTTTGTTCTGATTCAATCTATTTAGAACCACTTTGCAAGCACTTTATCCCGTCACTGCAGAAGATGTACGGTGCCAGATAACACGGATCCATTCGACTGCGTCCCAGTCCGCCTCATTCCCCTCATCCGACTTAGAACAAAATGGGTTTTCTATCCTCTGTGTTTTACAACAAGAACAACAATGCCTCCTCCATTAGCGTTTGTTAGGTTAAAGGAGGTCCATAAATTAATGGAAACGCCTCCACACAATGTTGTTGTTTATTTTCCCATCTGAGATAATGCAAATGGAGGGCAGTGCAAAGGCCAGATATGATGGAAAATATTGTTTCAGTATGAGAGGCATTGGTTTAGAAAATTGGACCCATACCTCTCAGAGTTCATGCACTTAATCATCTGTTTCAACATGTTTGAATAATCTGCCATAAGGTTTTATCTTGCTGTAATGTCTGATGTTTCCCAGCCGTTGCTCTCTGCATTTGTTGTCCTTATCAAAAAGTGTCACATTCATGTAGGTGAATGTTATATTTCTAATGTGTGTTTTCATTCCTCTTCATGCTCGTCCCACTGGAAGGCCTTTCAGTCGGTTGTACTTGTCTTATTGAATAAAGATCGAGGAAGATAATTGACTGCTGGTGATGAATGTGCAATGAAAACTGTGGCTGTCAAGTTTAAAAGATGTAGACATTTCCCAGGCAGGGAGGGCCTCACAAAAAGATGTAATTGACTTGCATTATGGGGAATGTAGGATCCATCATTTTTGGATCTTGTCCCCGAGACAACAAGTAAGACTATGGGTTGGCTTTTGCTTAAGAAGTAGTTCTTCCAACGTGTTGTCTGACCACATTTAGAATCAAGTGTTTATCTCACGCTACCAGAAATTAACTAGTCGATACTAATACCAGTGAAATTTCACTATTGTCGATACCCAATTCGATACCATGCTAAAAACACAAAAACACAACAAAAAAATCCCACGTATTCCTCTATGACGTGTATTTTAGGATAAGGATAACGAGGCTAACACTTAGGCAGGCGGTGTGGCGAGGGGTTAGGGACACTCATGTTTTCAATCTCTTTTTTCAGTAAGTGGTGTGCGTAAGTGCAAAAATACACGCATAGGTATCATGATATTCTGAAAATAATGGACTTAGTTCAACGCATTCTCATGATATCATAACAAAAGTTATACACAACAATTGGTATGATATCCTACCAAAAAAGCGACCTCTGGCATGTCACGTGCCAACCAGGCACATGACAGGTAACTTTAGCTGTCTTTACGGTCAATTTTAGCCGAGAAACTGTTACTGGGAACCGCGTCGTATGGTAATGGTAGTCGATTTAGAGGCCAATGCAGTTGAGTTTAGCCGACAAAAAGTTAACTTCATGCAAAGATGAAAGTTAAGTTTAAGCACCAAAACGACTTAAAAACAAGTAAAGATAAAAAAAAGAAAAAAAGATTGTGGTTAGGATTACATAAACGAGACACAAACCCTCGTTTCCTCGGTGTGTTTTCCCCTTAATTTCTTCCGGGACACGAACTTCGCTCCTCAGCTTAAAAGCCCTGTGTTTTAGTACCCATCCACCCCGACTTCATCCCTACACGGACCAGAGCGTTCCTATACAGCAGCAGTCAATGTGGTGCATGCAGCAATAAGTAAGTGGAATACATACAATACATATTACAGTGCTTTACTTTTCCTAGCTGTATGAGAACAGCCTGGTTACATATCCCCCCTGGGTACATATCCCCACTGCTGGAAAATAAGTATTTCATTCTGCTCCTGTTCTGCTTGGATTTTCCATATTGAACATGGTGTGGAAAGAAAATAAATTCAATAAATAACAATCCATTAACTGACTTACCTGCAGGATCTTGCACCTCTCAGAGTCGCAGACGATGTCCTCGCAGGGATGAAACATGCCCAGTGTCACACAGTTCAGCAGGATCACCAGCATGGACGCTCGCTCGAACCACGTAGAGAAGAACAGTTAAGGAATGTAACAAAGACAGATGATAACAGCTGGCAACAAACAAAGAAGATAAGCATTTCTCTCGGCTCCCTCCAGTGACCTCATTATCCTATTCAAATGTAAAAACTCCTCTGACAGAGGGATGCACGTTTATCTCTTTCACTCCAACTGACTATCAAAAAAGGTTTTTGAGAGGAAAAAGGAGCCACAGAGGAATCTGGGGAATGGGGAAGCCCACATGTGGCTGTTCTGAGTGGCAGTCGGCGCTCCCATTTCACCCTTTTTACCAAAGATCTGTTTGCAAGGCGTGTTGTTATATAATAATACAATATACAAAATTATATTATACAAAATAAATAAATTTAAAAAAAAAGAACAGAGGCAGATGCTGAGAGTCTGGGAGGCTGAATGAGAGGATTGTTTCAGAGTTACTTAATGTGAAGACATCTTGATGCATAGCGCATGCATTTTATTGACCACAGGGTCGAAGTGGGCATTCCTAACGTGGTTAGGTTAATACAAGCCTAAGCTATGTGACTCCAATCAATGATGGGACCAAACAGAAACACACAGACACACACACACACACACACACACACACACACACACATTAATGATCGCTGCTGCATCCAGCCTAGTTAACAGTGAGAATAGTTTGTCAACCAAGTGTGTGTGTGTGTGTGTCTGTGTGTGTGTGTGTGTGTGTGTGTGTGTGTGTGTGTGTGTGTGTGTTAAAAAGAAAACTTTCATCTGTGAATGTGTGTATGTGTGTGTAAAAGGGTGCACACAGGCTGTGAGGACAAACGACCTGTCGGTCTTGTATCGCATTTGCCACCTCTTGGTCATTCATCCCGCTGACCCATAATGCAGTTGGGTCAGCATGGCACAACAGCTGACACAAAAAAAGTAAGTGCACGGAAAACAACAACAGTGAAAGAGAGTTTTAAGTTTTCCACTCTAAGCTGGCCAAAAGCTGACACTTCAGGCTGGAGAGAATACCAGACAAAAGCTGTGAAAACAGATATGTAGTAGAGAGCAAAACACAGAGAATCTCAAATATTAGCTCCCTATTTTTGCAATTAATATCAGGCTATGTGGATCTGTGTTAGGTGAATTATCATAGCCGGTGGAGATTTTAGATTTTTTGATTTTTATTCTTAGATTCAGTTCAGAATATGGCACTATGGAGGTTTTCATCCTGTGAGAAACATGAATATCCCAACAAAATCTCATTGATATTCAGCCAGTCAAGACCCAAAGTGTTGGTCAAGGGAAAATAATGACCTGACAGCATTCAAAGACTAAAACATGCAAAGATACTAACACATGCTTTTTCTCTCTAAAACAGCTGAAAAGCAAACTAATCGTTTACATTGTTCCCAGTTAGGGCAGCACCAAATGTTTCCTAAAGACGAGCACATTTCACTGTGCCACACCGATGGATCATCACAGATGAAGGACACATTTGAAACTAAAATGCTGTAGGGTTTTGTTTTACAACTGAAGCTGCGTTCCCTTCCACAGTGTTTGGAAACAGTTCTCCCTATTCCCTGCTCCCTGCCAGAGAATATCAATGTCTCAGCAATATTCCTCCATTCGAAACACCCAGCAATGTCGCCAACGTAGATATCCCTTCCTTGCACTAAAATATTGAAACAAAAACGGATACCGTTACAAAACATACATACACACATTCTATTCAAAATGTATGTTACTTGTCCCCAAACTTTATGGAAGTTCTATAGTAAATCACAGGAGTTCCTCTTTAAGTATTGGACTGTGACCGAGGGCGAACTACTGTCTCTTGCTTAAAAGTCATTGCACATCCGCCACGCCAACCTCTAAACCTTTACTTGGGCACACTGCTTCCTTGACTCTGAACATAAATCATGTGCTGCAGAATTATCCAATTTAGTAGTTCCAAGGGATACTGGGCTAGAAAGTGAAAATCTGTGCTATAGTTCCAATACAGTATTGAAAAAAAACAATTAAATAATAGATGCAGGCTGGAGGGAAGTTGAGTCTGTGACCACAAGGCACCTCAGCAGCATCAGTTGGGTAATGATGGTTGCGTCTGGAAGACAGCACAGGATTATGTCACACACTGGAGGATGCACAGAAAGCTGTGCGGGTCCAATGGGATGCAATTAAAAAGATCAATCAGTATGGAGAGTTGGATCATTAAACAGGAAACAAAAGCTCAGACAATCAGGCCAGTAGTTGGAGAGTGGTGGCACTGTTTTAGGGAGAGCAAACTGTTGTTGACACACACAGCGGTATCGTCTGCAAAAGTTCACTGTAAAGGGCTGAGAAGTTGGGGCTAATTAAAAATAATGAGCTGCATGTGTTGTCTTTGTAATCATCGGCCTCCGTCAGAGTTAAACACAATGCATGCCATTTTAGTTCGGTAAAGTTTCAGTTCATCATTTTACAGCAATATGTCGTTTCTAAATTGGCTTATTTAAGCAACTGTATTGCTTCCTCCATCAGAAATAACACATGAGCACATTTAAAAAATAAATACAGGATGTTTCTTTTACTCACTACCAGTAACCTGTTGCATCAGTAAAAAAAAACATAAGTCAAACATTTTCAACAAACAAAATACACACTGTACTTGATGAATAAACTTTATAATCTGCAGGTTTGTGTGTTTGCTATTAATTTTTTTTTTACATAAGCATAAGATCCATAGACTTTATGTACTGCAAAAAAGATTGGTAAAATTGGCGAATTGTCTCCATCTTCTGATGGGGCCTCCGTCCCCCTGTTCAGGAAACTTCACATTCTTTTAGTATATGATAGAATTATTCATCTGATATGTGTATTTATACATAAATATATGTTCTTGCCACTTACTCTGCCTTCATCTTTTAGTAACTTTTTCAAATGTCTTTTAATATCAGACGGGTTGACCATCTTCATGTTCCTTTTTTCACAAAACCAAACATGGCCAGTATTCATTTAGATATTTCTTTGTATTTTGCTAAATCATGTTTAATAATACATTTTCCTTGGTTATCTTTTTTTTCCCCCTTTTCTTAAGTTAAGTTGAAGTTTGTTGAATGAGCCTGTGGCTTTTAGACCTCTCCTGTCACACTATCTGGTTTTATTTTGTTGAATATGTGTGTAAATAACTAACATAAAAAAAGCATTCTACAGTAGAATTTCTAATCTGCTAAATTTCAACTTTACATTGATCATTTACACGTTTAAAATGATGTTACATTCTAAGGTCACTTTATATTTTGAGATTATTAAATATACAAATATATGACACATGATATGGGCAATTTTTAATGTTGTTTTAATTACTGGTTAAAAGCCCTTCTAGGGACAGGCATTGGAAATTAGCAATAGCTATGAATGCTGTGATGCTGTACATTGGAGATTTGTTGCACAAATGTCTATGTCTAAACATCTGTCCCTATTCAAATAAACATGAAATGAAAATGAATGAAATGATATCGGTCAGTAGTGTATACATTATTATTATTATTATTATTATTATTACTATATATATAGTGGAATATCCACATTAGAAACAACATACCCAGAACACCACACCTAGAACAACGCATTCTTCAAATCTATGCACACCAAAACGTAAGATATCGTACAAAACTAGGAGACTGCTGGCTGGTCACGTGACGCCGGCTTCAGTGGCTGGTTATGAGCTCCATGACGGCGAGCGGAAGTTGCTTGTTGTTTTAAGCCGCTCCCTGGAATTAAAGTCCTGTGTTTTATGACCCAGCCATCTACCCCGACCTCTTTCCTCCACCTATAGCAGCAGTCAAAAAGAAACGTTACGAATTACAGTGCTGTTGGTCGCCTATTTACGGTTGCAAAGCAAAACTTTGCACTTAAAATGTATTCAAAACCTGTAGATCCCATGCTGTTTGTACCACATAGAATCAAAAGTTGTCCTCATTGAGGAAACATCCTCAGACTGCACAGGTCAGCATGACGACTCTTACAATAACACACATAATAAAAAAAAACAAGACAGCAACGATGCACAAGCAAAACTACAGCACCTAGGAAACAACAGAAACCTCCAACAAGTCCTCCAAACCATAAGACCATATAGGTCGTTTCTACTGACCCACAGGAGCGTTTCATAAATTAGCATCCCTGAAGCGTCATTATGGATCCAACTGTAGTTCTAGGCAAGACACTCCCTACGAAGCAGCCCGATTGGTTGAGGTTAGGCATTGACCTTGAGTAGTTAAGGTTAGGATAGCCGATTGGTCAGGGGATAGGACCTGAACAAATTATCTCACACGAGCATGGATGCCTGGCCAATCGTAGCGTGTGCATGCTATTGAAGGGCGGGTCTTGCCTAGAACTGCAGTTGGATCCATAATAACGTGTCCCCGAAGGTGGCAAGAAATACGACCTGCCTCTTAATACCTTGATCAAGATATCTGATGCTAAAAACGTCGAATAACTCTCTACAATCATTACAAATCACTGGATGGTTGGTTTTGCACTCAGCATTATGTACACTTTCACCAAAGACGCTCATTCCAGTGAAGTGTCAACATAAATACTGATGCTGAGAATCATTAGTGTCTGTTGCTATGCACAGAGTGGTTCCCTGAAGGCACTACATGGCCTGTTATTTAGCAATCTTGATGCAGTCACAATCAATAGATACAGACAGGTCGGGGGTAGCTTGGTCCTACCAGACTCTGGTACATTTCATTTGTACAGAGAGTCTGGCCACTCTCCATTGACAAGTGTTAACTTCCTTGAAGGCGGGTACTCTGTTGAAGTTTAAAACTATTGGATCTGCCCAGAGCCACTCTGGACTCCTTCACCACTAACGGAGCGAGCTGGAAAATCTAACTTTTCCCAAACCCCGTGGGGAGGAGGGCCACAACATCATGGCCACCAACAAAACTCAGCAAAGATTGTTCTTGCTCAGGTTTTAACTTCTGGATATTCGGCAGCGTTGCCACAACGGACCGCATCTTTTTCCGCCGCCATTACGGAACTACAACTCAAACGAGCACGTCACGACCTCAACATCATCATTCTTAGACACTCCATCGGTGCGTTGATTGGACCGGTAAAGCTTTGGCCGTAGAAAACCCGTGAATATACCGCAAACCCAGACTGAGTACTGAAAGAAAATGAAAACTGAGCGGAAGTACGTAGGAGGGCGGAGCCAGGCTAGGTCGGGGGTTGGGGAGTTGGACAAACTGGAAGACGGACAATTGACTGGCAGGCTGAAAGATTGGCACACTGACTAACAAGCCAACAAAGTTAAAGTGAGATTATGTAACTGAATAAAAAAGAACAAATAACTACTACAATTACTACAAATAAGAAGTTAAAGCTAAGTTTTTGTTCGATATCAAAGGAAGCTGTTCATAAAAATGCGTTGTTACAGTGGACACCAGCCTGCTTTAAACAACATTAGGCAAACCAAAGAGGAAAACCTCATCTTTCAAAATCAGATATTTTTCTCAAAAAAGTAGATCTTCATCTCTTGTTACAACTGACAAGACAAGGATAGGTTTTTTTTTTAAAAGGCGGATGAAGCCCTTGGGCACGCGTGTATAAAGCAGACATGCTTTATTGGTGTACTTCAGACCCTGTCGACTGATGAAGTGTATGAAATGTATTGTTTCTTGGAGCTCTGGGATAAAAAATGATTCATTAGCAGAAAGAAATCAAGGAAACGACACAGCAGAGGAGAAGGCTTGGGCAGGAGGATGGAGACAAAGCAAAACATTAAATATGAATAATCTGACTAATTCAATCAATAACTCTTCCTCTCCACCCCTCGTTCTCTTCCTCTGTCTCCCCAGCTGGTGGGCTATTATTAAACAATCCGGAGAGAATGTTCTGCCTTCAGTGTGAACACACACACACACACACACACACACACACACACACACACACACACACACACACACACCTTCATGGTGTCAGCATATAAACAAGCGGTGACGCCCTAAGGGATGGATTCAATTAGAGGAAAGGTACACAAGGACATGCTCCGTCAAAACTCTGAAAGCAAGCCAGACACACGCACGCACACACACACACGCACGCACGCATGCGCGCATGCGCACACACACACACACACACACACACTTAGGCAAACTCACACAACAATGCTTTCATCAGAGAGGCAACATTATCAAACTCATCAACACCTCAAAAAGTATTCTGTGTTCTTCTCTCATGGGTTCTTTCTGCTTCCTACCTCTCTTTCACACACACACAACAACATGCACACATTAGACAAGAAGAAAGTCCCTTTCTTCTTGTCTAACGAAGGGGTCCTCCCCCTGCCTCGCTGCATTACACTGCTGATTCTTTCTGATTCTGTCCACTAATGATCTGACACCAGACAGCAGGACACAAACAAAGAACAAAGAAGTGAAACAGTGTGTGTGTGTGTGTGTGTGTGTGTGTGTGTGTGTGTGGCTCCAGAGGAAGAAATGAGAAACAAAGTAACAGATTCCAACTAGCCCCATCGAGTTCTCGCCAGCTCTTATTTCTTTTATGAGGGTAGGGGAATGAATCTTCAGCAGCGAGAGACGAGCTGCACACAATCCGGGGGCGATCAATACAGACGAGCCTCTCTGAATAGATGTTATTCATTGTGTTTACTATAACTCACCCAGGACGTGGTTCTGCATCTCCACAAAAACCACACATCCTTGGCGGCTCTTCGTGCGCTCTTTCTCCAAATCTCTACCTCTCACCGAGGGGCCGTGCATGACGTGATACAGTTACGTCAAGAGCTGTTGGTGAAATACGACGGCAACACTGAACCTAGTTTTCTACGAAATGATTCTCGGAAACGGCATTTTAATTCTGAAATGAATGTCTTAAAAATGAGCTTTTTCAGATTCCTGAGAACTTGAGATGCCATCTCTCCTCACTCCCAAATGTCATTAATACTTAAAAATAGGTGTTGTAGGTACAGTTTGTAATAAAACATTGTTCTGCAAGAGCACAGTGCAGTATTATATGTCACACCTTTTTGGGTGTGATGTATACCAATTTTGGGTAAATGTGTTAAAAAACAAGAGTCCTGATATGTATATTTGATGATATTGGGCAATCATAAAAACATGGAGTCTTGGGTTTTAGAATATTTCACTCAGTGTAAAGATCATACAGCTTTAATGAAATGATGTGGAACAAGCCAGTACAGAAAACACATGATGCTTTTGTGCCTAAACTTCACCATACTGCGACCGTTTCACAAAGTTAATAACGTGTTTCAAACTGTGATCATTACGTTCTGTCTTTTAGATATGAGGACTGAAAACGCTCCTGTGAGTCGTACTAGAGGATAGGAACAAACAACCTATATTGTTGTAAGATTTGGAGGACTTGTTGGACCAACATAACTGACCAGTGCCGAATTAGCCCCAGGGCTGTGGGCTGTAACCTGTGGGCAAAAATAATTGTGTGTTCTGACATCACTATGGTTTGGATTTAGTTATGTTTAGGCAGAAAAGCAACTGGGTTAGGTTAGGGAAAGTTTGTAGTCACAGTTAGAAGAATCCAATGTTGACTGTTGCAAGAAAATGTCAAGCTAGCATCCCGTGTTAAACTCCAACGTTACGATGACGAATCCAACCACCGCAACTTCTTCCCTCTGCAAACTTTGAGGTTCTGTAACAACACAATTTCACATTATGTCCTTCTTTTCTCCCGACGAACAACAGTTTACTTTGTAATTTCTACAGCAGCTAGAGAGCTTTGTCGGTTAAAGCTAAGCATATGTTGTTTAGGGCATTTCCTGAACGACTGATGCTGTTTTTGTTCAAACAGCCCTTGAAGTCTGCAAGTCTGCGAGGACGGGGAAGTCCAGGCATTTTGATTCAGCCAGAAGTTAGTTTGAGAGAGCATCAGTATGTCTGACGACAGGAAATCATTGGGGAGACCATTTTAAAATGGCTGCCGTGAAGAGGAATGCTGACAATAAAATCACTCTCCCCTTTCTTAGTTGTGCTTCTCTTAAGTGGCCTCACAAACCATTTTCTGTCTTTTACCACTCATGACAACCGTAACTCTCTTTTTGTCTCCGTTTCCTCAGGAGTGCAATGCCTTCTCTTCAGAAGACAAACTTTACAAAGCCAAGAAAGCACCGCAACTATATGTGAAGGTGTGCACAACAGGAAGGAAGGTAGCTCAGGGTGAGTTTTATCTCTCAAGTTAGAGACAGCTGCTGCTACTGCCTAGCCTTTGCTGCTCATCTCCCATCAATCCCTCCTTTCTCCAAACAGTCAAAGCTTTTTTTTCGCTCTCTGATCACTTTCTTTTCCCTCTCCTTTCACTTTTGCGTCTGTACCTTCTTACCCCAGCTATTTCCAGTGAGCGGATTGACAAAAATGTAGCTTTTTTTTGGGAGGAAGAATGCTGAACATGCCAGAATGAAATAAAAAAAAGGAGAGAACTGAAAGAGGAAGGATGTTCATGAAATATTGAGGGCGACTGCTGCAGCCCTTTGTAATGCGCGATCCGTCACTGTCATTGCGTTTAAATGTGTGCATGTGTGCTCATGCACGAGTGTGCATTCACACGTCTACATTTCTTTGTCTGTGTTTGTGAGTCCCCACATGAAGAAATGCCACTGGATCACAAAAGTAGATTGCAGTCCTCTGGCTGTGTTCCTTTTTTACTGTTATGAGCAGGAGAACACTAAACTACAATTGATCAGTCTGCCTCTCTCCCTCTCTTTTATTTAATCTAATCATCGTTCCATGAATGCTTTCACTGCAGATGCCAAAATCTGAGTCAAGCAGAGTTAGGAATGACTGTTTGGGATAAAAAATGAGGCAAGTAATGGCCCTAATAATCCCCGAAGCAGCATCTGAACCCGATTAGCTTCATTACTGTAGATGTTTCTCATCGGTTTGCCAGTAGGTGGTAAAGCTTGGGATGGACATACTGTAGATAAAGTGGAATCAATGGCTGTTGCAAATCCTGATGAATTGCCCCTCAAAGATCTGTCCTCTGGTGTGGCCAGGTTAGCTCAGTTGGATAGAGCAGGTGCACGTATATAGAGGTTTGCTCCTTGACCGTGGGTTTGACTCTGTACTGCGGCCCTTTGCTGCATGTCGTTCCCTCTCTGCCCAAGAAAAGCCCAAAAAAATAATCTCTAAAATCTGTCTTTTGGATAATCCTATGGATTTCTGGCATGACAGAAAATGTTGGTCTGCTGTCCTGCAGGGTCTGCAATTTCCCACCATGGCTGCTGTCAAACGAACCGTTATAAAGCCTAGTTAGCTTGTTTTAGTATTACTGGATTAGTATCTGTACGTTGTGGCCAGGGCTTTAAATTACCTGTTTTTAATCACCAGCCAACATGCAGAGTACATTTTTTTTAAGTTACCAGCCAATCAGATTTTCCACTAACCACATATTTTTCTAATGTCAACACATTTTAATAACTTTACTTCTTAATTTTATCGATACCACACGCTAGGCACTTAGGTGACGGTTGTGCAACACGTCACCACACAGTGTTCAAGGGAAATGTAGGATTAGTACTACAAGCAGTGTTGCCAGATAAAGATTACGTTTCCACGCCAAACACAAACAAAACCGCCTAAATTTCTCGGCGGAAAACAGACCAATCTGGCACATCGTTTCTGCAGCCGGCCGATTCAAACAGACGCAGAGTTATATACTTCATTCATCACCAGACCAAATTGGATAGGAACTTTACAATGTTAGCCACCAAAGTTAATTTTTACCCCCATTTGGCGTGTTGGCAGGTGTTAATTTAAAGCCCTGGTTGTGGCTGATATATATACAATTAAGCTTTTCTGCAAACAGACCATATTGTCTGCATCTTTCCAGCCACCTGCGGGTTCACAATATTTTTGCTTCAGTTCAAAGTAGAATTGACCAAAGTAACACTGCCTTTCTCCTCTTTCTTTAAGATTATTTTTTGGGCATTTTTGGCTTTTGTTTGACAGGACAGCTGAAGGCAGGAACGGGGAGAAAGATAGGGAATGACATGCAGCAAAGAGCCGCAGGTCGGACTGAGGACTGAGCCTTAGTGCATGGGGCGCACGCTCAACCAGTTGAGCTACCAGGGCTCGGCTTCTCCTCTCTTTCAACATTTTAAGGACAGGTCCTATTGCTTGAATACAACTTTTGTCACCCAGTGCTGTGGCTCTAGTTTTTGCTGTTGTCTGTGTTGCTTTGTGGGTGTGTCTTGGACGTGGTGGAGATCTGGTGATTGGACTCAGCTGCACACCTGGATCCTATCTCCTCATTACCAGTGGCATGAAGACTCCAGGCTTCCAGGGACTTGACGCCAGATTATTGCTTACCAGTCACAGCATTGAACCTCAGGCCAACAAGTTTCTAGTGTTTTCTAGTCTCCATTTTTTGCTACTTCTCTTTGCTTGTCTCTGGGCTAACACCTCGTTTTTGGCTCCGTTTTCCCTTAAGATTGCCACATCAGTCTATGTCTGTTTATCTATCCGGATCATCTAACTCTTCACTGGATGCCTGGACATTGCCATCTTCACCCTGCCTGACGCCTAATCACCCATGGTGTCCAGCCTTTGCCTTCGTTTTTTTGTGGTTTAAATAAATCATGTCCTCTGGATCCCATGATCTGTATACGCAACTAAGTCCTCCTCTACCCAGCCTTAGCCGTATCAGTGTTTTAAGCCCCCAACATGCCTAGGATTAGGCTAGGGTTAAGGTTATGGTTAGGGTTAGGTGCCTTGAAGTCAACGGTCGTAGTGCTGCCTGGAAAGAGACGTTTGGGGCTTAAAACACCATCAAGCAAGAACTCTATTGGAATTGTCAGGGTTCCATGTTTATGTTCAGTGTGAGCACCCAGGTTGTGAACTTTCAATTGATTTATTTAGGTTAACAGGATATATGGGACATACAGGATGAATTAAAATGTACAGTGTCTGCCCAGTTTAAGATGTTTTGCAGAACTATAACAACGTAATATAGTTAAGTGTCGCAGTCATTATTAGAGGTTACTTATCAGAAACCATGAACACGGGTCATTTTAAGCATTGCATGAACAATGCTGTTGTTTTCACGCTGAAGGCAGCTGTTCTGGAGGTTTAAAAAGCATGTGTGTGACCTCAGAGATGCTAGTTTTAAATGTAGGGACTAAGTAGGAAAATACAAGTAATTGCATAAACGTTGTTTTTATTATCTTTTGAAGCTTCTGGAACAGTGCTTAGTTGGTTTTACTTTAATACATGTGTTTTTAAAAGAAATCTGGTTTGGGTTTAATCTTTTTCACTCTGTGTCTATAAACTTGCATTGTTTTAGTGACCCAGAACAGCCAATGAAAGATGCAGAAAAACCTATAAGGCATGACAAATACTGAGTTTTTTTGTGCTGTGACAGAGCTGTCAATAGGTGGCAGTGAGTTCAACCAAAACGATATCACTTATTTTGAGTGTTAAGCTTGTAAATAAGCTGCATCAGCGACATATAAAGGCGCACCCTCTTAGCAAAATGCCAGCGTGTGACAGCGGAGCGCCTCGACTCGCGGCATGAAAAATCCAGCTGGTATAACACTGCATACCCCAATCGCTTGCTGACACGGCTTATCAGTAGCCTGAGTCAGGAGCCGGGGAGTTAGGAGGTTGAGGGAAATAGCAACATATTGTTACGCCGGCTGTATCAGTGCCTACCATATGAGAGGCGGGTTGAAAAGCAGGGGACGGGATGGATGGAAGAGAGGGGGAGAAGACAGAAAAAGAGGAATATGTGAGAGACAGAGCATGTGTGAGAGAACAAGAGATGACAGGAGGAGTGACAGGCGAAATGTGAAAAAGTAAAAGACGGAGGGGAGAAAATAAAAGAAGCACGCGAGGAAGATAGTGCTGAACACATCAATATCAGTTTAATGTCCTTACAAGGAAATGTGTGTGTGTGTGTGTGTGTGTGTGTGTGTGTGTGTGTCGGGGACGTTAGATAACTGACCAAGCGCTTTCCCATGGGGCACATCGAGGACAGCAAACACCATTAAACTTTTACCAGCTTACATTATTGATAAATATAGCCCTCACTCTAAGATGCTGTCCATTTACATAGGCAGCAACTTTGTTTGCTCCCAGCTCATAAATATGGATACATACAGTATAGTGCACCAACTATTACATTGACACAATGGGGCCACTTAGGAGGAACTCCATGGTGAGATCAATTTCTATGTAATAGTGGCGAAAAGAAAAGGCTGACTTTACAATCTGGTTTGCCTCGTCAATTTTTGGATTGTCTTCCAAGATGTCCTCTTGTGGATACTATGCATGGCTTCAGCTGCTGAACTGCTGCTTTGTGCTTTAAGAAGTGAGTTTTACATATGAAATGTATGCACCAAATGGAGGGTGGGGGGGGGGGGTGGGGTGTTCCTAATGGGCTCAATGCACAAACAGATTCTCCCCACACAAACACACACACACACACACACACACACACACCGCTCTCATCAGCCAGGAAACACCGCTATATCTTGCCACTGCGGACTGTGAGTTGCTAAGCAACGCAGGCTTTCATTGTGAGGTCGCATCTCTATTGCTGTGGTGTCTGTAGCTGAGGTGATGGGGCAGAGTTGTCGCAGCTATAGAGCAGAACTTTGAGGGAAGGGCGTTTGTCGGAAAGCGAAATCTGTGATTTCAAACACACAGGTCTCCGGCCACTGGTGTGCAATATGATAGCAAAAGCAGAGCATGACAAAAGAGTTGATCTAATACCTGTAGTGTCAAAAGACTCAACCACACAAATATTGCTCTACTATCTTGTTTAGTGGAAGCAGGCCAACATGTGAGAAGAGAGAAGGAAAAAAAATGGAGTGGGAGAGAGTTTTCACACTTTTGGGAGGAGATGGCTCGGTGACGTAATATGAGGAAATATCACTTTCTCCAGTACAGTCAGCAGGAAGGTATAAAGGACGACTATACTACAGGATATCACATACTGGTACAGTGGCTCTTGCTGCCATTTGGAGCTTAAAATATGCAAGTTTCTGCAGTATAGTTTCATGATGTACATTAGTTGCTCAGTGAAAGGCTTTTTTGCAATGATCTAAGACTGCTGAGCAGTTTGTAGCAGCTTTGTAAAAGCAAAGTAACCCATTGCGTTCCACTTATGTCATGATGTCGAAATCGTTATTACCCAGTGAAATGGCCATCCTCAGCTACACTCCCTTGCTGTTCACACTAAGCAGCAGAGAGGAATTATGTTATTGTGTTCAAATGTGTGAGTGAACACCAGGTAAAAGCCATGCAATTAAGTCATCAACGTCTTAGAAATATCACGTCTATTTGCAGAGAAACACAAAGACACAGAGACAGATAGTAAGACCATAATTACCAGATGTTAGGGGTGTCAGCATTCTCCAATTCCACGATTTGATTTGACTTTCGATTTTTAATGTCATGATTTCCTTTTTTCAACGTGGTGTCTGGAAAAGTGCAGCTGCAGGCTACCGGTAAGCTAACGTTACTCTGTGTCTTCAGCTGCATGTTACCAGCTGGTAAGCTACACTGTGTGTGTGTGTGTTTTTGTTTTTCTTCAGCTGTGCGCAAGTAGGCAGGGGTGGAGAGAGAAAATAATACTGCTGAATCGCCAATCCTGCTCTTGATTTAGTCAAAATCGTTAGTCGAAAATCGATAGCTCATTTTGATTGGTTTTCAATTTCAAATTGAAATCAAGACAACCCCTACCAGATGTGAACTTGTAACCCCAACCTCCTTTGTGAGAATTTCTGTGTTTGTTGTTTTGATGCCACAGAACTTCGTCCTTTGCAACTGAAAGCAACCACAAGACCCCCCTTGTCAGGAAAAGCAGGAAAGTGTTTGTTTGAAGCGTTTGAACGAACAACGCATGCCGTTGTTTTGCTGGTGAGGATAGTCTGCTTTTCTACATGCACAGACGGAGCAATATGGACACACACATTAAACCCAAGGAAATATACAGTAGGTAGGTAGACATAGCCAGTCTATGTGCTCTCAAGGCTCTGAATTAACAGATGTGTGTTCGTCAGACAGGACACAGCACAACATCTGTCAGAGATGTACTGCCCAGTGTGTGTGTGTGTGTGTGTGTGTGTGTGTGTGTGTGTGTGTACAGGTGCTGAGTGAGTGAGAGCTTTAATAGCCCAGGGAAACAGAAAGCACATGCAGTATATTTAATGTTTGAAGAGAGGCTGACCTCTGATCCTTATGAGTGTGCCCGTTTTTTGTCTCATGTCTCACGTCCACGGAACACACAGGGAGGGGAAAAGCGAGAGATGAGTAATGAATAATTGATACGAAGGCCGTGTGAGGCTTTAATTTCCAAAACACACAAATGCAGAGAGTATATCACCACTCATAGCTGCTACTGGCTGAAAGACCTGTTGTGGGTTGACACATTCTCAGAAATTCCTAAGGGCAGAGGTCAGGCCGTGTTTCAATTCCCCGTAGCTTCTTATTAATCAGGCATTGACTGAATTGCTCTCTTTCAATCTATCTCTCTGGCCCAGTCTTGAGTCTTCCACCGCTGCCATTTCATTCATAAGAGAAGCTATTTAGAGACCTGCTTCCGTTCAGTAGAATTACAATTGATTGCACAGCCACAAATACGCACACACACAAAACACACACACACACACACACACACACACATGCTGTATTCGAGTGCCTGAGGAAATACAGCTAAATGCCACAGCAACCAAAAAAGCCTTTAATTCTTGAGGGAGAACACACTTTGTGCTGTATTGACAGGTTAGCAAGAGGTTAACAAACAAACAGAATAAGAGAGTGAAGAAAAGCTTACAATAACAGTAAAGTGGAAGTGAAAAGAATTCCCCGACTGAAAATATGCAAATAGAGGGAAGTTACGACATGAGAGAAATGCAGCACCGCGCCAGAATCAGCAAGACTAACATGAGGTCAGCTTAATCAATGGTGCTAATCTGGCCCCGGAAAAGAACACAGCCTAATGTTAGGGAAGTTAGCGGAGGCACGCTACTGTAGTCTGCAGGCACTCACACACGCAATATAAATAAGAACACATGAAAGCACTCATACACACAGGATATTCATGTGGTAGATACAATTAAGATACTCGAAAAAAGCTAATTAGCAATCAGCGCTAACAACGGGAAAACAGGTCGGAACTTGTGCAATGACAACATGTACGCACACAGGAAAAAGCTTATAAAAGGTTATCTGGACCCTCAAGTGTTGGAAATGGCTAAGCTAAAAGGATTTGAATAAAAAAAACTGATCTAGGTTAAAGAATCATTGCACTTTATTACTAGACTACTTTTGTCCATTCCATACTGGGAACAGTGTGTGTAACAAAAGGATTTCAAATCAACTCAAAAGGTCCACTTACTATCTTTCCAGATCTTTTAACCAGATCTCATGGTCTTCTTTAGCAAATGGAGCTGGCAAAGGTTTTATGAGGTGGGACCAAAGTTCCACACCTAAGTCTTGAGATGACACCCGAATAAGCCCTATTCCTTAAGACCATGAGTTGCGGTTAAAAGCTCTAAAAAGGCTAGTAAGCGGACCTAAAATTGTAGTTATATTGCACATAATAATTGAGTGTGTAATTGTTCAAATATGTACCGTTTCTTGCTGTCTTTTAGATATCCTGATTCTGTGCTATGCACCTGATTAGTCTGCTAATACACTACTTTTCCACATAGCATTCATTCCTGGGACAAGCTTGAAGTCCTTCTTTGACACCTGTATAACAGCAACAGTGTACGCTGTAGCTTTAATCTTTTTTTGCTGTTGCTTTGTCTTATCAGAACGTTTTCAAAAGAACACAGAACAGCCTGTTCTTGCTGTCTTCTCATGTCTCCTGTTCTGAAAAGGGAAGAAATAAAAGTGCATTTGAATATTCAGTCCTAAATCACGAACATTGTTTTCTGCCTATGCTGGCAGTGATGAGATATACCAGTGTAGCATTAGGAGACATCTTTCAGACTGCAGACACTGGGGAGATAGCCAAGATAGGTTTGTTTTAATTACTACTGGTACTAAAGTCAATTTTAAATGTTGAGATGGATATTAATTTCGTTCTGGGGTTTTAGGCACAGCGTGCACACACACATAGACATTTATAGATTGGTGTCTGTGTGTGCGATATGTCATCATACAGTAAATATGTGATTACTGTATGGATTTCTTTGTGTGTGTGTCTGTGTGTCATCTGACTCAGAAGTGTGTGAAATGTCACTCTGGATGAAAAGCATTTTAGAGAAGGTGTGTGTGTATTCGCCCAGCAGACGTTTAATTTTCAATCGGATTACATTAGAGCCAATAATCTATGGCAAGTATTAAAGGTGCCGTAGGTAGGATTGTGAAGATCCAGGACTTAGCCAAAGAATTTGAACATCGACAACTTCTCAGTCCCTCCCCCACTTTCTGCTAAAGCCCAGTCTCCTAAGCCCTCCCCCCACAAGGGAGAATGAATGTGTGTGCATGAGCAGTGATTGACACACAGTTACACACCCCCCCTGGCCATGATTGGAGCATCTGAACAGGGAGCGGTGGGTTTTTGCAAATCGCACTACAGGCTGTAGGTGGTGCCAGAGGAGCCGGATGTTGTTTTTTTTTAAATGACCTGCTTCATGTAGTTCTACTGGAACATAGGGTCAGTTTCAGCAAACATGACAGAAAGTTAGTTTAGTAAGTCTTACCTACTGCATCTTTAATACAGTTACATAAGGACTAAGGGTTGTTTCAAGCCAGTATTTGGGTATTTTAACTAAAATTGACCGTGTTCATAGACAAGATTGTAGACTGTATTAGGTATAGTTTTCCTGTGAGTGTGGAGATTCATTCAGCAAAAGACAGTACAGTAACTACAGGACCTTGGTCAACAGCTGGTTGTATGGGGTACATTTAAAGATGGTCTTTGTCGTTCGTCAACTGCATCAGATAAGTGACTGTCATATGACATACTCTGAAAACCACAATGATGTAACTTGTAGTTCCTTAAGCCATGGGTAAGACCTTTTATTTGGTATTCCCCATCAATGATAGAACGACTTCCTGATAACAAACACTCGGATATGTTCATCTAATGTTGGTTTCCACCCTAAAGTGATGAGGAAGGGACCACTTCACACATTTTCTAATTCACACACAAACACTTGGTTTCGTCACTTAGGAGGACTAAGTGACTCAGCTTCATTCTGTGAAGACTTAACCTTACCTTAACCATAAACACTGCATGCCTAAATCCTAACCCTAACATAACCTCACACTAACCTAGACCAAAAACCAAGTCTTAACCCTAAAATGTAATGGTTTACCTAATTGGGACCAGCGTTTCCCCATAGTCCCCATAATATAACTGTATGTCCCCACCATGTAAGTAATACAAATACACACACACACACACACACTCTCTCTCTCGCTCTCTCACAGTCTAATAGTTTATAAGTGGGGCTGTGAGAATGGTGTAACGTCTGGTGTGTTCTGCGTTTTGTCTGGTTCTCAGAGCAATCCTGAGTGTATTCCTCAATCTCTGCTTGGCTGGCGCTTGTGGCCACTACATGCATATGGACACACATAAACACAAACATACAGTCATTCCAATAGAGACCTGGGGACCCTATGGCCCAGAACAGCAGTTTTCCCTGAGCAGAACTCTGCTTTGTCTCCCTCCCTTGACTCCACTTTCTCCTCTCCTCTAGTCTCTTCTTACAGTCAAGCCAATCCTCTGGCACTGAGTGGCCCATTATACAGAGCAAATAAGCCATGGCTATAGGTCGAAACAGCTTCTCAGAAAGGGAAAGCGAGGTGAGCAATGAGTTTGTGGAAGGGAGAGAAAGAGCCCATAAACCCCACTGGCTCTAAAAGCTTTGCCAATCTCAAAGAATGCCTTGTGGATATTAAGTGTTGGATGACTAAAAACTTTCTCTGTAGCTTTAGAAAAATCCCAGGTCTGTGTCGTTTGGTTCCCTCCAACATCAGAAATGGGAACAAAGGGAAGGAGGAATAGAGGGAGACTTTCAAAAAAGCATCTCTTAAGAAGGACTTGCGACTGCAACAACAGCAAATTTAAATCTTCAAACATAAGCTCCTTTTGACAGTCTTCGCTTGGCGGTGATGTCTTTGTCACAAAGTTCAAGCGTGCAGCAAAACCCAAACAAGAACAAACAGTTATTGAACAGCAACCCCAAATAACCTCTCCCAGACCAACGCGCCAATACAAAGCCATCATGCCATGTGCTCCCAACCACAACCTGCACAGTCCAGAACATGTGGAGTCTGCTGGAGCATTCCTTTACCTAAAAGCGCACCACAAAGTGAGTGCCATAAATGTAGCTGGTATTAATACGTCACCAAACCCCTGACCTTCTCTCGCTCTCTTTCCCACATCCTCAGGCAACAAATCTAAGGTCACACACACACACACACACACACACACACACACACACACACACACACACACACACACACATACACAAATACACACACACACACACACACACACACACACACAGTGAACGGCAGTATAAAAATCAGAACAAATACATGGCCTCCAAACAGTGTCCATTTCTCCATGACAACAAAGAAAATGTTTACACTCCCGAGAAGGCTGCTCCTTCCTACTGGCTAGGATCCGGTCTCTATGGCGATGAAGTCGGCATCTCTTTGTTTGGGCATCTTGAGCTGAGAGTGTGTTGATGTTATGTACAGTACAGGAATGTGTACACATATGGCTGTGATTACACAAACACACACGCACACATGCAGAGATGCAGCAGGAATATCATGTGTCTCAAAAATTGGGAGTTTGACCAATGGCTTGTCTTTAAAGCAGCGACGGGTGCTGTGATTGGCTCTTTCATTCTTAAATCCAACTGATCATAAAGCCTTTTTCAAAGACTGGGATGGTATTTAATAATAGTTAAGTCATGCCTAGATGGGTTGTATGCTTTCATTTAAGTGGTCACATTTGTGTTAGCTTGCGAAAGAGACTCTTCTTTTCAAGTTAATACAAATCTTCAAAAACATCTACTTACATGAGAACATTTAGAAAAGCGCTGGAAATAATATGATTTTTCATATTTTGTCTGCCAACTGAACAACAGAAAAATCAAATATACACCCAATCCAACACACACACACACACACACACAGACACACACACACACACACACACACACACACACACATGCAGGCACATCTAATCCGTGCGCAGCCCTCACAGAGTAGTGCAGCGGGAATTAGCTGTCGGCAAGCCCCTGTAATGAGGGAACACCAGTAAGCGCCAGGGGAAAAAAAGAGGCGGATGGAAATAAAGATGGATGGAGAGAGAGAGCTAGGGATAGATTCAGCTACGGAGGAAAATCCAAACAATAGGAAACAAACAAGAGGGGAGCCTCAAAACGCAACATCTCTGTTGAGAGATGGAGAGATAGAGGCTGAAGTGTGTGGAAAGGGGCAAAGAAAAGAAGAGGGTTAGACAAGAATGAGTTTTTAATGCAGTCAGTGAAATCAATATTTGTGCAATGAAACTGCCAACGTGATATTTTGTTCTCATATTGAATATGTTTTTTTTTAATGTACCGTTTTCAGGCTCCAATGCCCGAATCCAACTCGGCACTACCAGCCAATGACAACATCACTTTCATATTCAAACGGAGATCTTCTTAACTGTGTTACATTACCGCAACTGAAAAGTCTTTGCTAATTACTTTTAATACTGGACTTCCAGTGCCTGGAAGGAAGATATAATGCAAGAGTCTTTGGTAAATAGTTGGTGTGAGACATCTTCAAGATGCCCAAAGGGCCTCCAGACATTACCCTTTTTCGAGACATTATAGCCTGTTTAAGTAGAAGTTTGTAGCCCAAGCTTTAACCCCCGGAATTCCACCAAGCGCAGATTTCCCATCGTTTGCCACACCGGAGTGTCTCACAAGCGCAGGGTCTTGCCTATCCAAGTCACAGATTTTGTTGTTTAGTTTATTTTTCCTGGATATTTTTCCTTCTATCATGAAAGTAGTCTACATAAACTTAGCACAAAAAGGAAGGGAATTTGTGTTTGGTAGATTATTTCTCTGTGGTAACAATGCTTTTTTTGCAATAAATCTTATACCGTTGGAAAGCCTGTTTAGTTCCCTTTCAAATGGTGCCCCATTTGTAGCGAACATGCATTTGTGGGATGAGCAGCAGCGCTGAGTATGTGGGTTGCGCCCATGAAAAATTTGCCAAATCTTCACTGCCAATGCCAAACAGGTTATTCTGCCATTGACTTGTTTGGTGTTTGGTGGATTGGATGATTGAAGTTTAAGAAACAAGACATATTGGCAATTGAACAATTCATTCATTTCACAAACAGGAGCGTCAGTAGCGTGTGGAAGAACCATACACAGCCACAACAGCCTGGCACCTCCTCCTCATGCTGGTCACCAGCCTGGTCACACACTGCTGTGGGATGGCATCCCATTCTTCAACCAGCATTTGTCGCAAGTCAGCCAACGTGGTTGTGTTGGTCACTCTGGAACGAACAGCACACCCAAGCTGATCCCACAAGTGTTCAATGGGGTTGAGGTCAGGACTGCTGGTTGAAGAATGGGATGCCATCCCACAGCAGTGTGACCAGGCTGGTGACCAGCATGAGGAGGAGGTGCCAGGCTGTTGTGGCTGTGTATGTTCTTCCACACGCTACTGACGCTCCTGTTTGTGAAATAAATACATTGTTCAAATGCCAATATGGCTTGTTTCTTCAAACTTCAATCATCCAATCCACCAAACACCAAACAAATCAATGGCAGAATAAGCTGTTTGGCATTGGCAGGAAGATTTGGCAAACTTTTCATGGGCATAACCCACATACTCAGCACTGCTGCTCATCCCACAAATGCATGTTCCTTACAAATGGAGCATCATTTGAAAGGACTAAACAGGCTTTCCAACTGTATAAGATGTATTGCCAAAAAACATTGTTACCACAGAGAAATAATCTACCAAACACAACTTTCCTTGTTTTTTCCATGCAGTCCATTTATGAACATGGAACATGAACATAAGAACATGGATCAAACATTTGTGGCTGTGTTTTAGTTGTTAAGTGTATAGTGTAGTGATGTGATATATGATCGGGAGTCTCCACAGGGTGTTTATATTTAGAAAATTGAATGAATGCTCTGGCCGTTCCACTTCCTGCCTGGCGTTTGCAACGGCTCGCGTTCTGTCCAAAATAGACCTACCACGTTTTTCTTTAGTGGGGCAGAGCAGAGAGCTGCTTCACAATAGAGCCCGACCGATAAAGGATTTTTAAGGCCGATATCGATACAAATATTTGGTGATTTTAAAATCTGATATTCCGATATATCGGCCAATATATATTTAAAAATAAATAATCCAGAAACACGTAACAAAACATAAACAGATTTCCCTAACGTTATTTGTAGTTATTTATGAGTCCTCACTAAAATAATATGATAATGCAGTTTAATAATAAACTTGTTTGTTTTATTGTCACAACAGAACAGAGGAACATCAAAATATAATAAAGTTCTGATAAATAAAATGTATAAAAATACAAACTTAAGATAGGAAACTTAAGGGGTTAAACACGAGAGAGCGCCCTCTGGTGGACAAACTATACAACGCCAACACTCATAACATGGTTGAAGGGTGTTTCATCCGTTTTTATTCATTTTAAATATTCATTTATCGGCCATTATAAATGCTGATACCGATAGTTTGGAAAAGGCCTTTGCTAAAACTAGAGTACGACACATTTAGTTTTGAGTAAGCAGACTAAGTAAGAACTCTATTCCAAAACAACGATATATTGGTTAAAAAAAAGGGAAGCTAGACCTGGAAAAGTCATAAAGGAGCCAAGGAAAGAGAGGAGGAGTAAGAGAGCAGAGAGACTAGTAAACAGTGGCGCAGGGGAATAAAAGGACCAGGAGGCACCGGGAGCAGTCAGCTCTCTGGGGACCCTGAGCTGCACTGTGTGAAGTGGCTGGTGCTTTCCTAGGTGCACAAACAATGTGCCTTTCACAGAGAAACAAAGAGACCAGCAAGAAGGGAGTGAGACAGAGAGTCAGATCTACAGCACAATTAGAGCCCAACAGATCTGCCAAACTCCAGGGAGCCAATATTCCCTGTTTTCCAGAACAATTAAAATAGTACTTCTACATAAACACAATGGAGGCACATGAGTCTGATCATATGATCTGTTACCTATCCACTGAGTTCCCTTGCTTCTTCTATGGCGGGGGTTAGTCTGCACAATGCTTTGCAGATAAACCAACACAGTTCCTCTAGTGGCTTCTTATCTCTTCAAGCATTTAATGTTCATGTAAGGTTGCAAAGAGAATTTATGGTTTCATGACACATGTGCAAGCTGATGGCAAGAGACCAGGATTGATTCTAACCAGCCTTGAAAACTTAAACTATATGTTTGTGTGAAATATCATTAGCGGGGCTGCTATTAGCCATGGAGCTAAACATGGATGTCAGCGTCAGTAGTGGCTGGTGGAGCCTAATAACAGAGTGAAAGAGCCAGCTGGGGAATGCTAATTAGCCACATAGGCTAAAAATCAGATCGAATGGGTGCTGAGTAAATACCAGCGGATGGCTCATAACTATTAATTCCCTGCAATAGAGCCAGATAACTGTAGCATCAAGCTATTGTTATTGTATGTGTGTGTGTGTGTGTGTGTGTGTGTGTGTGTGTGTGTGTGTGTGTGTGTGTGTTGATGCTGTCTTGTCCTCATGAGGACCAAACATCCTCTCAAGTGTGATGAGATGAAATATTGTGAGGTCATCAATCTTCTCTTCTCAAAAAAGCACATAAGCATGTTTTCAAAATGTCAAACTATTCCATTCATAATTCATATTAATACGTGTTAATACATTTGACTTTGCATTATTTAATAAACCCAGAAGGCACTAACTTTTTGCATGATTTAACATAACACAGGAAACACACTTTGTATAAATGTGTGCAGCTAAATGACAGTGAGTGATATGAGCACTGACTACATGGTTAGACTGGCAAACATTGCTTGGGAAACAAAATGTAATGGAAGAGAAAAGCACATCAATTTTCTGTGAGTAAAGTATCTGTGATCATTTCATGCAGGGAGTGTGATATTCTACAAAAAAAAGCATTAAACACTACACAGAATTTACAATAAACAAATATGAGTACTCCTAAAGAAGACAAGTTCTCTGCCTTCTACACTCCCATACTTCTTGCTGCTTCTACATGCTGATGAATTTGCCATACAATCATTTTCTGCTTCCTTTGGTAAAAAATAGCTCAATCCAGTCACATTTTTTTAAACTCCTTATTGTTTTTTGTTTTTCTTAAATATGTATACCCCCTGGTGTAGATTACCCACACTGCTTTTAGCTGATGGAGCAACAAAGACTGCCTCATGACTTGGAAGCAGCGCTGAAATTAGAGGAATATTATTTACAGAATGATTTTGTCCAGACTTTGAATCATCCGGTGGACTCTGTTTACAGACAGTGCTTATGAAAACAGTCCAGTTGAAATCAGGTGAAAAGCCCAACTGGCCACATGCTAATCTCCTGCTGTCGATGTACAGTAGCATAGCAACATGAAAACATCCAAGCCACCAATTTCCTCATGTAACCGAGCAATTGTCTTTTGAATCGCGGCGTTTGAAAGCGAGGGCTGTTTAAGTGACTCGCACAGCTCTTAATTGGAGTGCCGGCAGCAGCTAGGCTAACCCCGTTAAGTTGTTTCAGATTAGCATCAGTGAAATGGCTTGATTGCAGCTAATTCGCTGGGATCACACAACATAAGACGCTAATGGAGCTCCTAATGAGTGATCTGTCCGCAAATGAGAGCCGAAGGCTACTTTGTCAACTTTTAGGGGGCTGTTGGCTTTGAGGGATAAAAAAAAAAGAGGGGACAAGGTTTGAATAAGTGGTGGGATGTTAATCCACTGAGGATGTTTCACAAAGATCGATTTTACGAATCATTTAAAAGGTCATGCTGATGTTAACTAAAGCTTTGGGCCATGGCCATCATAGTGATTATCTTTTTGAGCATTTCTGCCTCATTACTGCAGTTTGGCTTTGTACATTTGTACATATTTGGTACTAGTGATGCGTGTTTTCAATGTGTACAACTAATTAGCTACATAATTACATTCATCAATGCTTTCCTCACAGGCACACACTCTACTAGAGTAGACTTGTTGTACTGTCTCTGTGTAAGGGCAGAGATCCCTGTTTATTTGCAGTGGCACAACGGAGCACATCGATCAGCACATCGACCCTGCTCCATCGCCTTGGCTGAATGTCACGCAGGGCCCCTCAGGAGCCACAACTGGCTCCTGCTAACTTCAGAGGTTGGGTTTAGGAAAAACACAACGGGGAAAGGACGCCTCACACGCCGGGAGACGCCCGCTGGGGACGCGCCACAATAACGGGACGGTTGTGATTAGGAAGACAATGGGGAAACAAAACGCCACACGTGGGACGTGATCCCCGGTCTCCTGGGTGAAAGCCCTGTATTGTTTGACCCATCCACCACCCCGACCAACTTCCCTACGCGGATTTTCGGCTTTTCATACTACTCCCTACTGTTTTGGTGCTGTGATCACGAAAATATGCTTCCCATTGAAATACTTTACATTTTCGAGAAAAACGTCCCCGTGAACACGAATCAATAGACTAAATAACGTGACCATTTCACGAACTGCCGTGAGACTGGGTTGACGTATCAGTTAAACGGCCAAGAGTCCCGACCAAGCGCGTCTACATATGACGCCAAAGGGCTAGACGCTAAAAGGAGACTTTTTGCGTTAGTAACAAACGCCGAAGGCACCTGACTAAGTGTCGCTTTTTGACGCGCTGGGTGTGAGAATGTGTTGCAATCACACGTGCATCCATGCTTCCTTTGGTGGTCCTCGGTGTAGGAGGAACTTTAAAAAAAAATCACATGCATGTAAGCAAGAAAAAACCCCAAAAAAATCCATCAGCGCTGACAACAGTATAATTAGAGATTGTTCATAAAGTGACAAGATGGAAGAGACAGCGTATTGACCATAGGATAGACAAAAGGTAAACACACATCCATACCCACGCACACACACACACACATACAGACATACATTCTCCTCCTGTCAGAGTTAAGTATCTCCTGACACTTCGACAGCCTTAATCAATTCCCATTTGCATTAGAGCCAGGGATCTCTTTAAGCTGCAGGTCCACTTTTTCTCCTTTGGGACTTTACATCCCTCTATCACACACTCCTTATCTCACTCCCTTTCTCTGGTTAGGTAGGAGAGGACGAAGTGCTTTAATCTCTGCATCCCTTCATTCAGAGGCAAACAGATGGAGGAGGCCATTGATCTACACACACACACACACACACACACACACACACACACACACAAACACACAAATGCCACCATTTTTCTGTCGCCTCACCGCCAGCCAGTTAAATTATCAGCATGCATTCCATGTTTGGTCAATAACTCTTTCATTCAACATCAAGGTAGGTTTAATAGAGCAACAAGTCCTCCCAACAATACAACGACAATATAGGTAGTTAATTCCTGCTCTCTAACACGACCCACAGGAGCATTTTAACGTCAGTAACGTTGTAAAACGGTCGTAGTTTGGTTATGTTTAGGCCCAAAAATTACTTGGTTAGGTTTAGAAAAAGATTGTGGTTTGGGTTAGAATCCGAGCTTCCTAGTTACACTCGTGACGCAGGACGTGACGTAGTCGGGTACGTCAAGTTAAAAAAACAAAACTCGCTGTTTACTTTCATTTTCAAACGAGACACAAACCCCCGTCTCCCGGGTAAAAAAGCCCTGTGTTTGTTTGACCCATCCCCCACCCCAACCTATGCTCTTACACTTTGTCTTCTTACTTTTAACTTCATAGAAACGTTAATGAGTCGTAATTGCTGCTTGAACAAACGACCCCTTGGGAGGGTTTTTCTATTCGGGGAAGGACAGTCTCTAATAAAGCTGCAGCCAGCAGTTTGGTGTAAGTTACTGTCTGCCAACGTTTGTATGTGCCACTGCACCACTACAATCAGTCTTCTGTCTTTTCTACACAAATAGTAAATGTGTGTGGGCAACTATCTGAGAGCAAGTGATGTGAAGGCAGCAGGTATATAGCAGCAGGGGCCCGAGGTGTACAGCACAGTGCGCTTCCACTGTAAGGATGAAACGTTCTTGGAGACTAAAACTCTCTGTTCCATTAGCTCAACGAGCGTTTGTTTCCACACAGCGACGCCAGATTCCCCAAAATAAAGTCCGGCTTACGCAAGGTGAATCCTGATTAACAGAGGATTCCCATAAAGCTTTGGGATTTACTGTCAGACTTGTCGGAAACTCTTAATAAGCTGAAAGGAGAGAGCTGCATGCGACTGGAAGAATCTTTCTTTCAGTTATGTTGCTGTGTTTGCCTTTCATTTTTTTATTTTTTTTAAATCTGCTCACAACCACAGCAGACCTCTGCTCAGTTGCTTGGAAAACTAAGCTTTGGAATGATAAAGCGAAAGCCTTTCTGCATCTTTAGATCCCAAGCCTGGATGATACTGCAAGAGCCACAACTCCTGCCTGGATCGCTATAGATTTATTCGCTGATTTAAGCGTTGCCTCCGTTGCTGCAGCGGTATCATGAAACCAAACTGTTACTGACTGCAGATGTTTGAATCGATCACGTTTGTGTCAGGACCGGTGCCCAGAACTCAAATGCAGACCAGAGGTTAGTTGCAATTAATGTGATTTTGATTGAACTGAAGACTTTCTGATGTGAATAAGTACCATGTTATGATTCCTCGCATTGTAATCGGATAAAATACACATAATGTAATAAAACTCTGAAACAGGAAATTATAAAAAGTGGACTTCTCTTATTTGTGGGCAAGGAAACATTACAATGCAGAAAGTATGATTTTGACATAGTATGAGGATTTTGTGGAAATGAATATTTTTCGTCGAACTTTAACTTTGACTGTTTCCTTTATAGAGACAGAGTGCATGTAAGTCCCGCCCACACCCGAGTGGAAAACAATGAATTGCTCGCCATTGACTTTTTATTGCGTAAAGGTGCCTACTTGTAAATTCTATCTTTTGGCAAACAACAGAAAAATGCCTAAAAGCGGCTGTGTGGTGGGATGCTCTAACCACAGGGTAAATAACCCATAACTACATTTTTATAACCCGCCGAAACCGAAAAACGGAGCTTTTAGGATGACAAAAGTGGATACGCGCAATAAGATGTGAGAGGCGTCAGCAGGAAGAATGGGAAAACTGTGGAATCGACAGTTCAGTCGGTTCAGTGGGCTTAACGTTACGTGTGCACTGACTTTCGCCATCGCACATGTCAGTTTTAGGCTGACTAAATACATGTAAGTTAAGTTAAGCTAAAGCATTTTGACAGTATGCAACGTGTGTTATAGTGGAATGTGGATAAACAAACACAGGACTTTCAACCAGGAGACTGGGGTTCGTGGGCTGTGTGAAACGGCCATTTTGAAACCAACCAAGTTTCACGGACCATAGTCTGTGACGCAATGGCCTCCGTGATGTCACGTTACGTCCTCATTTTAGTAATTTTACAAGACTCAGTTTAAGAAAATCCCTGATGTTGTACCAACCATAAGCATCTTTGCTGCCTTAACTTAACTTGTTCCTTTCACAATGTTTAATATGTGTTTAAAACTGCGCCTGTTACATTAAATAGATCGGTCACATGACTACAGTCACATGATTAAATTGAACGGTCGTATGTGTCGTTTTAGGAGTCTTTGGAAATCAATCTATAATGTCGTTTAGGTGTAAGGATGCGTTGCCTGAATCCAGGCATACTGCCATGATCGAATGAAGGCAAAGTGCTTACAAACGCGCGCGCACACGCACGCACACACAGACACACACAGTTACTTTACAAATTACGATTGTTACACAAACGCATATGTAGTTTATAAAATACAATGTTTTATTATAAATTAAACTACCCCAACAATTTATCAGCCAGCGTACAAGTACCGCTGAAATGATTTAACATTTTCCTGATGATACTTACATAACATTTTCAATGCAGGACTTTTACTTGTACCAAAGTATTTTTACAGTGTGGTATTACAGTAGTACTTTTACTTAAGTAAAGGCTCTGAATACTTCTTCCACCATTCCTTTTGGGAGTGAGAAGGTCGTAATCCACATTTGAGAAACTTCCAAAGGTGCAAACACAGCTAAAAACAGCTCGCACCAATCCAGGAAGACATCATTTCACTCTTCACTCATTTCACGTTTCCACTCGTGCAGGTCTAGGTTCTTGTCTCCGTCTTTACTTCACAGACGGACGATGAAGTCTAAAGTCCCGCCACCCCTTTTGTCTGACTGTCACTTTCTATCTCTGTCTCCATTCATCCCCTCTCCCTCCTTTTCAACGCCTGTCTCTTTCTGTCCATCCCTCTCTACATCATTCTCTCAGCTATCCTATGAGAGTCCGCCGCTTGATTGCCATGAACGCTTTCATTCCCTCGCCCCAACTCAGACTGCTTTCTCCATAACTCCCAAGAGGATTCTGTTTTGCTTTTTTTATCACTGGAGTGACATATTGCGTATTTGTGAACAAATCTGTGCTTACATGACTATCATTGCAGACGTAATCGGAACCAGCTCCCTGTTTGTCAGACTATGATATGACTCATAGAGACCGAGAGAAAGAGGCAAACACATCCACAAACACACTGGCACATGCACAGATTGATCCTCTTCATCTCAACTTTAGCTGCCCTGTGGATGCGAAGATCCATCATACAGCTGCTGTGTGCGTGTGTGTGTGTGTGTGTGTGTGTGTGTGTGTGAGAGAGAGTGTTATGTAATTGTTTTGTAATGTAGTGTGTTGTATAACTATCAGTGCAGTATAGAATCTATGCAACACCTACTGTATGTATTTAATATGTGATACATATCACATATTAAATACACACAGTACATACTATATATGCATTTTCTGTTAACTGCTCTGGCAACAACATGTTTTCTTTGTTCATGCCAATAAAGCACAATTGAATTGAATCGAGAGAGAGAGAGAGAGAGAGAGAGAGAGGGGGGGGGGGTTAATCATTCTCAAAGTACCCCAGTGCTGAAAGCATCTCCAGACACCATCTTGGATCAAATTGCAAGTCTGGAGGGGAAGTCAGATAATTTCTCCAGGCATCTGATATATATATATATTCTCAGCAAAGCTAAAGCATGGCAGCAAAACTAAAGGCCTTTACCCCTTATCCTGCCAAAAATACTGCTCTCACGAAAGTTGAGAGCATATCATTTCCTAGCATTCATAGGTATCATTTTTGTTGATATGAAATCTCAAGCTCAGGAGTCAGCTTTAACTTCTTGATTTTTACTCCCTTTAGGGTTTTGGCATGCCATATGTTGTTATTTTCAAGATAAGTTAGGCTTCTCACAAATCATTTGGAATGTTGTCAATGCAGTCCATTCAGTTGTTGAAGAGATATTTCTGTTTGGACCGAAATGGTGGACCGAGCAGAGATGTTAATAATACTATTGTTTTAACCGACAATAAAAGTTTTGACTGGTTAATAATCAATTAAAGCTATAGTTCGTAGTTTGTGTCGCCCCCATGAGGAAGTAATGACAACACCACTGTTGTTGCATCCACGTGACACAAGCCTTCCCCTCCTCCATGCTGTTACTTGTAGCCAAGGAGGACACGGAGGATTAAAAAAACATGGACTCTTCAGAAGAGGTCATTGTCTTCACTTGATTTTCTGCTCGCGAAAGTCGCCGGATGACACCATGTTCCGAACATAGCCATACTGAGAAATCCAGAGAGAGTTTTGTGAAGCTGGTAGTCTTAATTAGCTTTGTATCAACTCATTTGGCAACGGCTTGAATGTAACAGACGTTCATTATTTAAAAAAAAGTTACACACAAGGTTGTCGCATTATAAAAGAAATATAAGCTATGCAATCTATTTCTTGAATACAACTCATTGTTGGCGAAAAGCAACCGCACATGCATTTTATTGGAGTAGCTTTAAGTTGCATTTTTTTTTGCAGTGTTTGGCTCTCACAACCAACTGCTGGATGGCACTCACAAGGGAAAGCTATGTGACACATTCCACTATATCGATAAGGACTGGTGGGTTAAATCATAATCATAATAACACAGAGTATGCCAGGCAGACACACAGCTGACAACCTCGCGCGACCAGAACTGCGGTAGTCCGCGGCTGTCCGTGGACGCGGAAAGTATGCCCGAGCCACCCGGATGGGTGAACTGTAGTCCACGAAGTTCCACCTCTGCGATTGCTCCGGTGGTCCTCAGATCTCTGCAGGGTAAATCCAGACAGCTAGCTAGACTATCTGTCCAATCTGAGTTTTCTGTTGCACGACTAAAAAAACTTTTGAACGTACACATGTTCCACCAAAACAGGTTCCTTCCCGAGGCTATTTTGCAGCGGCACCGTAGCGCTTAGTGCCGCCCTAGGATCAGACCTTTAGGGGGGCTCAGCCCCTAATGAGACTGTTACACGGATACAGTGCCTTGCAAAAGTGTTAACCCCCCCCCCCCCCCCCCGCTAAATCAGTAATTTCATTAGTCGATAATCTCTGAGTTAGATACTGAACAACAACGTCAGCTAACGTTTTTTTTGACACTATTGACACTATGATGGAACTAAACCTGACACTTTATAAGTCACAGAAATAACGACCAGTTTGACACAATGTTCTAACATTCAGCAATTTTAGTTGCTTACGTTTCAATTTGGGTTCTAATCTGCGTAATGAAATGACCGACTTCTTCTCTGGGGACTACCAACGCTAAACTTCACAACCGTCTCGTGCTCTCCCTCTGACAGGTTAGATAGAGACTCAACCAAAGGCGGGAGTCTGGCACAGGGGGGCTGAGATGAAATTTAAAAGGGTGTAAAATCGCCAATGGCGCCGCCCATGACGATTGTGATTGGTTTAAAGAAATGCCAATAAAGCAGAGCACACTTTCCATCCTGGAATGCTGTGTGGACTAGCCAGACCCTCCTCTGCAGCGCTGTGGAGGAAGGTCTGGCAAAGCGAGACTAGTTGAACTGGGACTCAGTAGCCTGCTTATTGGTTAATGATCGGTTAACGATGGTTGGCTATCGTCCAAAAGCAACGCATTCTCATGAACGGGTTTGTATGATATTGTACGGAAACTTATACCCAACAATTCGTATGATATGTTCTGAAACCACCGACTGGTCACATGACAGTTAAGTTTGGCGGTCGTTAGTTCATTTCAGTCATCAAAAGGTGACTGTGAGCTGAGTGCAGTATTTTGCCCCAGTTGGGCATTTCCCTATACACTCCAGTAAGTATGCAGCCAATGTGGAAAGTCACATTCTGAAATCTTATAAGATTTCAGAATTCAGGCCTTTTATTCACTTTCCCGCTGTGCACGGCTTCAACCTCATTTCACGAAAGGACTTTGGAAACCTTGAAGGAAAGCAATATCAAATCTAATGTGCACAATGCTGACTTTCAATCCAGTCACACTCCAGGATGATGTTTTGTGACAGAGAATGTCAGAAATGATTTTCTGCATAAGTCCAGAACAATGCTCAGTGAATGCAACGTTGAGTGTGTGATCTTTCAGAGGGCCTTCTGTGGCTTTTAGAGGATAGCTATGAGGGAAACAAATTCCAAATTCTTCTTTCTTTTACCACATCTTTGTTCTCCGACCCATCCTTACACTCTAGGGTTCTCACACAAACAAATCTGTAAGCTCTGCATCTCTTTTTCCAAAAAGGTAAAAAAGTTTGTTACATGCAGATGCAGAAAGTGTGTATCAGCAAAGAGGCATTTGCAAGAACACAGTACACACTCAATACAGTAGACAAACGCGCACACACACACACACACACACACACACACACACACTGCCCAACTGCATCTGGTTTGTGTTAACCATGTCGACGGTGGAGAAGTGTATTGGCGCCCTGCTCCCATTGGTTCTTTGCTGCCGGCACTGGTTTTAATTGGTCGTCTTAGTGCCAGACCCTCAAACTCATGCGCACATACACACTCCCCAACACCAACACCAACACGCACGCACGCAGGCACGCACACACGCACACACACACACACACACACACACACACACACACACACACACACACACACCTAGCTGGGGGCTGAGAGAGGGAATGTTCTAGAAAAAAAGGGGGAATAGTGGCCAAAGTTTCAAAGTTGAGCTAATTGGGAGCCATTTTCTCCTCGTTCTCTCACTCATATGGACACAGGCTTTCGACTAAATATTCTGCACAATTAGCAGAACTATTAATACCCCAAGGTGTGTGTTGATATGTGTGTGTGTGTGTGTGTGTGTGTGTGTGTGTGCGCGTGTGTGCGTGCGTGCATGCGTGTGAGAGAGAGAAAGAAGAAAACTTTTGGTAATAAGAAAAGGGAGCGGAAGAGCGGGATAAGAGAGACAAAACGAAGCGCGTAATGCTTTTGCAGTGAAAGAACAAAGTTAAAGCATGTCACAGGGTTACCCCCCTTTTAGACGCACTGACCCACATGCACACACACTCATTTGGGGTCTCCCTGAGTCAAAGCCAGACAGAGTTTTTTTCCTACGACTGAAAGATGCTGTGAAGGAATACACACAGCTGGAGACCACATGGCCGTTGGATCAAGGCTTGAACCCGGATCAGGATCAAGCACAAAAACTGGAGTGAAACATTTCATCTCTCACACTCACACATTCTTTTGACACATTTCATTTTCAACTCTGTTGTGCTCATGAGAACATTTGTAAACTGACTTCTGCTCCACTGCATCACTTCTTCATCTCTACACATCTGGGACGCCGGTTTGCGTCTTGCCAGGCTTGTTATCGTGCATGACCGCGATTCATCACGGAGCGAATCAAGCACAAAGATCCATCAGAAATGCCCGCTGCGAGCTGAGTCATGACATGCATAATCTGTCCACTCCCAGTGAAACTCTCCCTCAGCGGAATAACGCTTTAGACTCTAAAGCGTTATTCCAGAAATACAGCCCTGCAGACGGGTGCATCACATGTGGCTGCAGGGCTGTATTTTTCTAGGAACAATCCACACTAGGATCAATCAATATCTGGGATCTGGTCTGCAGCCAAGTAGGACTGGGCTACCCCACTGCATTTCTCAGAAAGACAAATATAGAGTTCAGCCTGTGAATCTGTCTCTTTCTCTCTTCTCTGCGTGTAAAACTAACTGTTTAAACCAGAGAAACCAAAACAAGACACAACAGAGATAAAGAAAGACGAGATATCGAGATACTTGGCCAGTGCTAAAGAATAGCAGAGGTGTCAAAAGTATTCACATTCATTACTCAGGTAGAAGTATAGATACTGGGGTTTAAAAAGACTTCTGTAGAAGCTGAAGTATCAACTCGATCTTTTTACTCAAGTAAAAGTATAAAAGTACTGGTTTCAAAACTACTACAAGATGCAGTAGGTAAAACTTATAAAACTTTCTGTCATAGTTGCTGAAACTGACCCTAGTTTTGGAAACAATTAGCTCGTAGTACTTGGGTGCGCGGAGCTTGCAGCGCATTCGAAAGGAGTTGTTTTTGCATCCAACCATTTCGAACAATTCTTCCAGGTATGGCCAGGGATGTTGAAGGGTTGGCTGGTCTTCCTGGCTACCAACGTCCTCGCTGGTGCTTGGTTGGGACATTTCGTGAGAGTTCTCTTGAGTCTCTGCCACGGACATCTTCGTACTAGTACTAGGCTACATACGTCTTGCTATTTACTTGCTGGCGTGTGACGTGATTTTTTTTTTTTATTTCTACTTAACGAAGTATTTGTACTTCGTTACTTGACACCTCTGAAGAATAGTGAATCCAGCCATGCCTTTCCCCACATCCGTCTTATTCTGTCTGTTTTGTCCTCTGATATATGACACGTGGCTGGTACATGTAAATACAGGTTTGTATGTTAAACACAAAGGATGGCTGTTGGTGAAGTATTCCTTTAAAAGATCACACAAAATGTGTTTCCTCGGGTTCAGCCGAGGGAATAAAACATCCACATGATAAAACAGAGGAAAATAAGCGGGGAAAAATGGTGGAGGAAAGAGTGCAATTATAAAGTAAGCCATAAAGGGACAGAGGAAGAAAACAAGCCCCCAAAATGAG